>NC_041392.1:314015223-314108244 GCF_002162155.2 Triticum dicoccoides | reverse complement strand
GTGAGCATCTCCCTCGTCACCACCTGTCAGAAAACCCCTCTCCCCCTGTCGCTCTCTCTCTTCCCTCTCTCCGTCGCTCCGATGCCTTCCTCGCCTCCAACTTCCCCCGATTTCTCCGCCCCTGTCCCCTGCCCTCGTGCTGGAGTAACGGGCGCACGCCCCCGCTCCTATTTCTCCCCCACGCCCCGCTCTCCCTCGCCCAACCCGCTCTATTCTGCTCTGAAGAGAGGGCGGCAACTGCCTGCGCGGTTGCAAGGTGCGCGTGGCGTCGTGGGGAGTGGAAGAACCGCCGCGGGATTCGTGTGTGCGGGGGTTGTTTCGAGAGGTACAAATGCTGCCCGCCAGCCCCCTAATGCTTGCTTTTAGTTTCGCCAGATCCGTCGAGTCCGCCTCCTGTGTGCTCTCGCGTCCGCCTCCTACCCCCTTCTTCTGATGGTTTGATGGGAGATTAGGTAGGGTTCTTGTGCGTGTGGTGGGTGGATTCCATTCCCCTGTGGTCAGATTTGTCTATGAGATGCTTGTGTGTGCTATTTCTCCATTCAGAGTTGATTGGATTTCATTTCCCCTTTGGTGATTTCAGCATTTAGATGCATGTGAGAGAGGGTGTGGTGTGATGGTTAATGTTGAATCTGATGTATCTAATTGTCTTAGTATTGTTGATTTCGAAGTCTAGATTGTGTTTGTCACATGCTAGTTAGTTTCTGGATTCTTTTTTTGTTTGTGCTTGCCTATATGTGCTACTGTTCATGTTTTCATACTTGTTGATATTATCTAGTTGTTTCATCCTAGGGTTTCATTTAGTTGTTTTTTGTATTTGTTGTATCATTTTCTACCTGCTAACTATATGCATTCTATCCCCTGTTTTTAGTAGGTTGTTCTAGGGTTTGGAGTTTCATTCGTCAAGGGCGTTGTGTTGTCATGGCTTCCAAACCTTCTCCAGGTATCTTAATGTAGTTGGATCTTGTATTTTAAAGCAATATTTCTTATATATGTCTGCCCATATCTTCATTTAGTTTTCTTGTTGGACTGCCATTCTTATTAGTGTGAACTTCTAAGAAAGGTTATGTGTATGTTTTTTACCCTTAGCTGAGTTAGTAGTGTTGCTTTACTTTTTAGTTGATGATTTGCAGGTGAAACTATGCCACCAAGTGTTGTAGGACTTCCCAAATGATTCATATTTATAGTGTATATCTTTTGTTTTTTTATTTGTTATCATGTTCATGGTATTGATATTTAGTTTGGGTGTGAAATACTATTTGTGGTCATGCTACATATTTTTTATGTGCTATTTTGCTTGCGTCACATAGTTGAACTTCTGGTTTTTATGATTGTTTGTTCATAATGAAATTTGGTTGAACTTCTGTTATGCACACTTTGTGTTTACTACTTTGTTATATATCGTTGAACTTCTGGACATTCATGTTATACGTAGTAGCCCCTCCGAGTGTAGATTGTTTTTATAGTTAGTGTGTAGATTTTAGTTTGTTTGTTGTGTTTACTACTTTGTTAGGTATTGTTGAACTTCTTGTTATTGGACATTGTTGTCAAAGTAGAAGTCCCTTTGGTGTAGGATTGTGCATTAGAACTCAGCTGGCTTTTTACTTGCATTTTTTGTAGTTGGTGATGAGTTGAATAGTTCTAAAAAAATGTCTGCGATCAAGATGGAGCTTCAGAGGTTAATACTGATACTCCAATATCTGATGTGGCTAAATCACCCATTATCCCTTTAACTTTGATTGCCGAGGTTGCTTCGAGCCTTGAGAATGTTTCAAGCCTCGAGGATCTTGCTTCTGCAGTTCTTGCTTCACCTAGTATGTGAAACCCCTTTTCTTTTCATTTTAAAGCTGTCAGCCATGTTTTTTTAGCTTGTTCATGTCATTTTGTTTTTGTTTTTGTTCATGACTTTTTTTTATTTTTTGCTTCGATTTTTTGTGTTCTTTGCAGATGTGTCCATAGAGGAGGAAGCTGTGAACACCGTCAACAATGTTTTATCTGAGTTGGGTTTATCAAAAAACCCTGCTACAGCTGAGGAGGGGGCTCCCTCAGTCAAAGGTTGTGATTCCGTTCCGGATCCTTTGTGCTCTCTTCAGATGTCAGAGACGCAGTCGCAGTCTGTTGATGGCAATGAACCTATCACGCAACCCGAGGATGTGCCGTTTCAGCTTCTCCTGGAGGACCAACGTAAGAGGAAGAAGCAAGAAAATTTTGACAAGAAGAGGGCGGCCTACCTTGAGAAAGGTTCTGATGTTCCTGGATCTGTTCATGCGGCTGAGCTCACTGTTGAGGAAGACATGTCGTGTGGTAGTGATGGCACGGTTGGCCCTGTTAAGAAGAAAATCAAGAAGACTACTGCGAGGAAGCTAGTAGTTGGTGCAGTTACTCCTCGGAGGAGCCCACATGTTTCAAGGCATGCAGAAGTTGTTGAAGATGAAGGGTTAGGCCTTGGTGGTACGCCATGCCGTAGTCCTCGTGTGCTTGCCACTCCCGCGCCTACACCTTCTCCACTTGGTGCTCGTGCATCTGGTAAGGGGAAGAAATGCGGCGTGAAGCGCAAGGTTCCACCTGCAAAGGTCAACAAGGGTGTGAAGAAGTGTTCTCGTGTCAATCCAGAGGACAAGGATGATGCTGATTTCAATGTTGATGGCGAGGACGACGTCGATGATGATGCTGCCGCTAATCAGGTATGAATGTCTCATGTTTACTGTTTTTTAGAGCATTTGTCGCTGTTGCTGTAGTTTTATTGTTTTTAGCACTGCCTTGGCGTACATAGCTGACCTTCTGCTCCATCTCAATATAGACGAATAAATTAGCCGACGTGCTTTGCTTTTATGGTATTTATTGCCTTTGTGTACATAGTTGGACTTCTGGGTATATACATGAAGAAATTAGCTCAACTTGTTTTGTATACATGTTTGATTACTGCCTTGGTGTATATGGTTGAACTTCTGCTTTTTAAATTTCCAACATTTTTGAAAGCATGTTGACTAGTGTTCATACATGGTTGTACTGCCTATGTAGACATAGTTGGAGTTCTGAGATACATGTTTGATTACTGCCTTGGTATACATGGTTGAACTTCTGCTTTTGTAAATTTCCAACATTTTTTTGAAAGCATGTTGACTAGTGTTCATACATGGTTGTACTGCGTATGTAGACATGGTTGGACTTCTGAGATGTAGTGCGTATATGTAGGCATAAGTGGAATTTTGGTGAAGGTTGTGTGTCTCATTGTTCTGCCTTTTTTCCTTGTCAATGTATTTTTTTCAGTATCAGCTTGTGCAGCGGCCTGAGAGGAGGAAGAGAGGAGGCAAAGCGCCCGAAGAAGGTGGCCAAGGAGGAGGTAAGGCGAAACATTTTAACAAGACGGTTCGCTGCTCACTAGGAGAGGTCAAGACGTGTGTGAAAATGCTACAAGATAGGCACAAGGCGAGGGTTATCAAGGCTGGTTTTGGTTGTGTGTTTGACTTGAAGGTTGATTCCAACATTTCTCGTCCTTTGATGGGCAACATCTACACGAGGATTGACCCTTCAACCATGGTTTTGGACATGGGTGAGGTGAATAAGGTTATACGTATTACAAGTGATGCTATTCACCATCTCTTTGGGTTCCCTCAAGGTAATCGTACCCCCCTAGGCCCTCGAATGATGGTTTCGATGATGCTGTTATGAGGTTGAAGGGAAAGCCTGGGTATGCTAGGAGTGACGACATCAAGACAAAGGATTTGCGGAATATCCTCGCTGAACTTGTGAAGGATGAGACAAAGGATGATCTTGCTCTGCAGGTGTTTTACCTTATTGTTTTCATGAAGGTGGTTATCCCTGGAACGTCTACACGAGTGTCCAGGGAGGCAGCAATTGCCGAGAACCTTGTGTTTGAGGATATGGCAGACATGGACTACTGCCAGTTGGTTGTTGAAGATATTCGGAGTGCTGTTGTTAGGTATCAGCAAGGTACTAGCAGAGGAAAAGCTGTCACAGGCTGTGCCATCGCGCCGCTTCTTATGTATCTGGACTGCCTTATCATTGGCAAGATGCCTAGTATTGACTTGAGGACCCCTTGCATCAATTTCATGGATCGGGCCAAGCTTCTTGAGCTTGCTGCGGCTGACTTGGTCACGAAAGGTGATGATGACCCAGCCAACTGGGTGTTTGGGAGACTGCCTGTGAGTGTTTCTATGCATTATTCTTTCCTGTGTAGTTTACCTTGAACTTCTGGTATTGTCTTGTATGTTTTTTGTTCCCATGTTCCTTCATTTGTTTACTGACGCGTTGACTTTTGTTTTTGTATGTAGTGGAAGACACAGGATGAGGTTGTGTTCTTTAGGGTTATCGAACGTCATGTTCTAACTATGCCTCGTTCTGCCGGCCTAGGGAGTGGGAGTTCCCCAAGATTTGAATTCTCCCGGGATGTTAATACTGGTGCCCCCTCTGTAGATCCAGGAGGTTCTTCTGCCCGTGTGAGTGCTGCAGGTGGAGTTTCTTGGGAGGATTTGTTTGAAGCTGCCAATGTTTCTCTGGTTAGGATTAACAGTCTTCTTGAAACTGTTTGTGGGGAGTTGGCTCGTGTTCCTTCAACTGCTGAGCGTCTTAGTCGCGTTTATGGGATTCTTCCTCCCGGGCACGGGTTTGATGCTGAGTCTTCGAAGGAGGTCTTATGTATTGAAGCTAAATTTCTTGAAGAGCTTCGTCAGAGAACTTCCCACCTCCGGACTAGCGTCGGGCTGTTCAAGGAAATGCAGGATGCTCGTTGCAAGCCTTTTGAAGATGAGGCAAGTGTTGTTGTGAGACAGATTCAGAGGCAGGATTCTGTTCGTTCGGGTCATGAAGGAGGCCACGTAGAGCATACCAAAGAGGTTTGCACTAATGTTCAATGTTAAATGTTAGCTTTTCAGTTATTACTGTTTGTGTTCATAGGCGAGCGTTGTTGATTTGATGTGTCGTAAACTGTTTCTTTTTTAGCAGTAGTGTTCCTAGGTGACCTTATCTGTTTATTGAACCTGAACTTCAACTGCTACAGCACCTGAACTTCCATGACTTTGATGACTGGCCCTTTTTTGTTCCCTTTTGTATCTTAGAGTAGTTTGATATCTGACCTGCTATGTTTACTGTATTTTGGACTTTCATTATGTGTCAGTTGTGATAGCTGAACCTTCTCTGATTGTGCAATCTGAACTTCTGTTGATTAGGTATTTGTTTTTTAAATGATTTTTTTATTTTTTAGGCTGTTCATGATGATGCTAGGGTTGAGGAGGATGTTTTACCTGCGCATGAAGCTGCTCCTGTGCATGAGGCTGCCCCTGTGCATGAACCTGCTCCTGCTAGTGGCATAATAGTTGATGAGGTTCATGGCAGTGAAAATGAGGTCCATTTTTCTTGTCCATTTTGTCTTGTTGCCCCTGAGACGGACATGCTGCTCCTGTGCACGAGGTTCAGTCAGCCCTTATGTAATGACTTTCTGTTTCTTTTTATAGCAGCAGAATGATGATGTTAGTGTTCCTCCAGAGAAGGTTGTAGACATGTCCGTCTCAAGCACCGGCTGCTCCGACGGGGTGGTCCTGACTGAACCTCAGTCGTCCATTGTCGCCGAGGTTTCAAATGCTGAGCATGGCAAGACAACTGGAGACATCATTTTGGAGAAAGATGCTGTTGAGTCTACTGTTGAAACTGGTGGTAGTGCTGCTGCAAGCCCGGAGAAGTCTCCTGCAGCAGAGCCATCAGTTGATGTTAATGCTGTACAGGCACAACCAAAAGTTTTTCTTGTTTCAGATTCTCCAGCTGCTCTAGTTGTTGCTGGTGTCCTTCCTGACGACGCTGCAACGTCTGCTGGAGATGACGATGAAGATACCGAAAGTGATAGCTATGGAGAGGAGGTTGATCATTCCAGTGCTGCCACTGGTCTAGGCAAGGATCCATGAAGAGAGGAGCATGCTTCTCTCTTCTTTCCCCATTCCCTTCCCTCTTTGTTGTTTTGGTTTAGTCCATGATATCCCCTGTGAACTGCCTATGTGGTCTAAGTTGAACTTCTGGTTTTGTTGTTTGTCCTGTGGGTTGTAAAGAATGTTAAGTGAACCTGTTTTCTATGTGAGTGGATGTTTGTAATGCATGGGTTGTGATGTCTATGATGTTGTGTTTTATCTTTTCTGATGTAGCAGCTGAGATGTGCTTATGTTTTGAATGTTTGTGCTTGAATGTTGGTCTTAATTGAAACTGTTGTGAATCTATGTGCTTTGAGTGTTGTTAATTGCTATTTTCTTTTTGGTGAGCAGAAAGTGACCTTGCTGTCGTGCGAAAGAAGGTTGATGACTTTTATTACAGTGTAACTAGGCTTAGGAATGACCGTTCCAAGAGGTGAATGCAGTTGCTCAACATTTACATCATCCATGTACCCCCTGTGAACTGCCTGTGGTTTCATACCTGAACTTCTCAACTCTATGTACCTGAACTTCTTGTTTTTTTGCTTCTCTGGCGCTGAACTTCTGGCCTCTTTTGTACTGTACTGCCTGTTGTGATATAGCTGAACTTCTGTGCTAACATGTGTTATGAACTTCCTGAGTTCCTGCTGCTTAACTTGTTTTACTTTCTATTCGCTTGTTTTTAGATCAATGATTATGTTCCAAAACAAGGAGTGTGAAGCTTCTGTTCAAGAAGTCGCAGCATCTTTTGGTCCTCGCAGAATGCTTACATCTAATGTGGCTGAGTGTGCACTCTATTGTCTACGTGCGAAGTACCAGGGATCGGATTAACTCATCCTGCCGTATTGGGTTTGTGTAAGTCAACCATACAGTGATTTCTTTTCTGTTTTGTTCCTTACCATTTTAGTTAAAACTTGTTCGTCTCATTTTTGTATTTTTTCATATGTTGGTGTTGTCTGCATTATTTTAGGACAAGATTTTCAGAGGTCAATTTGATTCCTGTGTGAGGAAGTACTTCATGGCGAGTGGTCCAGATAGCATGGATGCACATGATTTGGTATGCAATATCTTGTTCTTTGTCTCTGTATTAGTTTTGCAGTGCGATCCACTGTGTTAATATTTGTTTTATTTTTCTTTTGTACCGTTCTGATATTAATTCTCATTTTTTAATGATTCGTGTGTTTATGATGCTTCAGGTTGTTTTCCCTACATTTTACCCGCCTGAGCTTCCTGCTTCCATGGGTGGTGTCGGTCATTGAGTGTCGGTGTTCCTTGACCTGAAGAATTCAAGGTTCCAGCTTCTCGATTCCTACTCTGGACCAAAATATGAATGTGCGGTACGACTGTTTTAACAGATGACCGACAACATCAAGAGGCTTTGGAAGGATGCCAACAACGATAGGGAGACACCCTTCAGTCCTATTAGCATCGACAATTTCCCTCTGGATTGGATTGATGTCCCCCAGCAGCAAAACAAGTATGAGTTCGACTTTTTCTCTTTATCACATCTGTTTAATTGTAGTTGTACTTAAGCTGTGACGTATTTAATTCGTTGGCTTTCTTTTTCTGTCCTAACACTATTTCTTTTTACTTCGTTTGATGGCAGTATCGATTGCGGATTCTTCATGCTTACGAATGTTAATTCGTATCATGACGGGGTTCTTGCAAATTATTCCCATGAGAATATCGGGGATATCAGGAAGACGTGGATGTACTCAATCGCTTCTTCTAACCTATTTGAGACAGACTTCCAAGCTCTGTTTGGCTACTACACATGTAAGTATTTTGGAACTTGTACTGCTTACCTGCACTGCATCTTTTATTCTACGTGATCTTCATATTTTTCTCTGAACTTGGACTTCTGCTTGAGGTCTGGCTGGGCTGCTGGTTTCGAAAGGAGAGGAACATTTTCTTTGTACATGAACTTCATTTCTATCTTTTTAATTTTGCTTGTGTGTTTTTTTGCTTAAATGGACATGAGCATTTTCTTTTATAATTGAACTTTAGAGATGATGCCTTTCTATGGTTTTGTTAGCTGTAGTTGAATGATTTCCAGTGCATCGGTTTATCTTGAACTGTGCCTCTGGTTGTGCCTGAACTTCATTAATTTTTTACTGCAACTTATTTTTTAGGTCAGCTTGAGTAGTAACCATGTCATCTTTATTAGTTGTACTGCACATTGTGATGTTCCTGAACTTCAGTTGTATTTTTAATGGTGATGTTTTCTCTTCCTTTTTTCTTTGACAGTGGATCCGTTGGAGTTGACCGATTACCACTACTCATTCCTCGGGTCACAGGAATACCAGCCTAGGGAGGAACCGATGAGTACAGCTCCGATAGAAGATGATAGACCTCGGACCCTCATTCCTTCCAAGTTGGGGAAGCATGCTAGTGGTATTTGTGGTACTCCAAAAACCCCATGCTACAGGAAGGCTGATGCAGTCGAAGCAGCCGAAGCAGAAGTGATTTCGTCCGATGATGATTTTGAGAAGATTGCTTACCCGAAGAATGCTAAATGTGCTGCTCGTACTGTTTCTAGTAGAGGTGGGAAGAATGCTGTCATCACCAGGAGGAAACCGGCAGTTGAGTCTGGGAACATAACTTCCTCCAAGAGAGCATCTAGATTGCCTTTGAAGTGGCGTTCTCCTGTCGCTCCCCTGAAAAAATACAGTTACCCTCATCTATCCGAGGCCCGGAAGTTGAAACAGTATGTGCTGAGTAAAGACGGTCTGGAGAAGTATTCTGAGTGAGTTACCCTCATCTGTCGCTCCCTTGCCTTCGAGTTGTAGTGTCTGAACTTCTGTTGTTGTATTATTTCAACTGCGGTTGTTGTAGTATCTGAACTTCTGTTTTATGTCTCCTCTTGCCTTTTGAGTTATAGTGTCTGAACTTCTGTTTGTTGTTGTATCTGAACTTCTAATATTTTTTTACCATCCTTTTGTATTCTGCAGGACAAGCTACTACATGTTTACCATCCCTGCGAATGTGATTGACCTCACAGGACGTGTCCTTTATACGCTTTTCGGTGAAGGGCAGCAGATGGAAGGAGACATAATGGATTATCTCATAAATTTGTGGAAGGATAAGCCGGAGACCTCTGAGATATTCACTAGTGCTAACAGGGTTGTACTTAGTCCCTACTTCATACAGTTTTTAGTTCTTTGCACCCATATCTCCTTTTTTTGCCTTAGTTTTGTTGTAGTGGCATCTGGGAGGTGTTTTAATTGTGTTTTGGTGAATGCACAGTACTGCCTGGAGTATGATTTCTACGCCGCAACAGTTCCAAAGTTTGATGCAAAAAAAAATGCTGGTCTCCTCCCAATATTTGTTCACAAGGAAGAAGACCTTCTTAACGCAAAGCTGGTTAGTTTTTCATAACTCTTTGCTTTTTTTAATTTCATGTGCATCCTTTTGCTGAGTTTGTCAAGAAGTTTTTGTTCATGCTAGTTCTTCAGTACATATGCTTTATAGTTTGTGTTCATCGGTCCTTTCGTTCTTGGCAGGTTTTCTTGATTCTATTCAAGCCAATTGGCACAACGACGCACTATAGTGTGTACGTGGTGAATAGATATCGTGGGAGCATTGACATCCTTGATTCACTTTCTTATGATAATATGGAAACGTCGCGATCGAGTTTCCACGGGGACTGCCAAAATATCGTGAGTGTTTCTTAGCCTGAACCTCATTTCACATTCTCTTGTTTGACATGAAGTTTATTATGCCTTGTGTTGACAAAATATGTTGTTTTCTCTGTTTTGGTAATACTGCTTGAACTGACTGTCTTTTATAAGTTGAACTTCTGCTATTTTGTTTAGGTGGATCTTATGCAAGTGTTGCCTTTTTATGTACCTGAACTTAACTATTTTGGTTAACATGTTTTTGACTTCATCTAATTTTGTTATTTCCGGCAAATGAAGAGATTTGTTGGGTTGCTCGAGGAGGTGTACGACAAGGCTGCATACAAGGCGAGCAAGCAGCCTAACTGGGTGACTATTGCAAAGAGGCCGACTTTCATCGATGTTCTGAAGTAGAAGAGTAATGATTGTGGTTTCTTTGCCGTGAAGTTCAGCTCTTCGTATGATGGCAATGAGATTGTTGAAAAATTTGGTGATGTGGAAGTATGTTCTGTCTTTTGTTCTTGTCTTATCATCCTTTGATTATTCTTGTGTGTTTTTGCTGAGACGCTCCTGCTGTGGTTTTAGATATCCGTTACTAAACCATCGTTTTCACCTTTCTTTTGTTTGCAGGCTGTTGCAGATGACTGGAAGGCTAAGTTCATGCACACTCTATTTTTAGCGAGAAGAATGAAGTCGTGCGTTCAGAGCTCCCTAAAGAGATCCAGTCCTTTGGCCCATGAATTCGAAGCATTAGTTTCATCTGTAGTTTTGATTTCGTATAGATTTTTAGGTTTGATATTGATTGGAACAATTCCGTAAAGATTTGGTTGTAAGAATGTTTTTAGTGATTTGTGTATCTATAGGTGCAGCACTATTACTTATGATATTGTGGACAAATGCATTTGGTGTGAAGAATGATTTGGCTTTGTGAATTTCAATGTACTGCGTCGTTTTTCAGTATCCATGTGTTGAATGTTTTTGCCTCAACAGATGTACCTGAACTTCTGCCTCGGTTTTGGTTTAACTGCTTGATTTTTTTTGTGTTGTTTATTTTCGGGCTCCCAACATATGATCGTAGACTTGAACTTCTGCTTTGAGATGTGGCTGGGCTGCTGGTTTCAGATGGAGAGGATATTTTGTGTTTGTGTAATGTATTGGTAATGTTCAACCCAACCAATATGTATGCTTTTGCGTAGAATCTATATTTTTTTGTGTTTTTTTCAAGTGCGGACGTATTTCATATGTAAATCTGTGCAGAAATATTGTTGACGTTTCTTTATCTTTTTTGTCGGCATTGTACATGAACTTCTGCATGTATCCAAGCAGAACTTCACATTTGAACGCGTTGTCTTAGGCTTGCTAACCTTAGTTTATGCGGTGAAACTTTATTTTTTAAGCATATTTTTTTCCTACATCGATTTTTATATACCAGAACTTCTCCTATAAGCTGACCTGAACTTCAATACTATATGATTATTTGCTGGTTGCACTTTTATGGAATACAACACAAGCACCTCCTGCCATAATATACCAGGACTTCTGCAGTAAGCTTACTTGAACTTCACAGTATATGTTTTTCATGTTTGTTCTTGCTTGCACTTCCATGCAATACATCACCAGCACATCACTTCATCCCATAACATACCAGTACTTCTGCAGTAATATTACTTGAACTTCACAGTGTATGTTTTTCATTTTATTACTGATTGCTCTTTCATGCAGTACATCATCATCACAGCACTTCATCTCATAACATACCAGGACTTCTGCAGTAATACTATGTGAAGTTCATAGTGTATGTTACCGGGACTTCTTTGAAAGTTCAACAATAAAAGGGGATGACATAATATTTCTGGACATTGACATGACATAACTTTGCATTGTGTTAATTGACCTATTCTAACTGTTCATCAGCCTTGCGCTCCTCCTAGGCTTTGGTTGTATAGGTTTTTGCTTGACGTGTACCTCTTCCTCTTCATCGTCCTGTTCCTCTTCCTCTTCATCATCCTCTTCCTCTTTCTCTTCATCGTTCTCTTCTTCTTCGTCTTCCTCTTCTTCGATGGTGTCTTCATCTTCGTCTTCCTCTTCTTCGACGGTGTCTTCGTCTTCATCTTCCTCTTCCTCTTCCACCTCTTTCTTGTTGCTGGCTCTGGGTTTTGCTTTCTGTTTCTTCTCTGGCTTTTTGCTTGTCTTTTCAGCATCTGCTCGCTTCGGGCATGTTCTTGCATTATGTGGTTCATACTCCTTGCATATGCTACAAAGTCTGGTGCTTGCTTTCTGTGGGTGTGGTCCCTTCTTTTGTTCCATAACTTTGTGTTGCTGTTTTTGAGATTGTGGTTGCTTGACCTCCTCGGCATTGTTTCTTTCCAAGAGTGTTGGATAGGTCAGCTTGTTGTGTCCCGCAAACTAGTTGCACACACTACATTTCCTGTGTCCAAGTGGCACTCCATTCTCATCGAGCACCACGACTCTTCCTGCAGGTGGTGCCTTTATTTGCGCTCTCTTGTCACTTTTCTTTGCTGCAGTAATTTTGTTCCTACCCTTTGTTTCAGAATACAGTGGCAGTTTCATCTTCTCTTGCTGTCGCTGCTCCATTGATTGTCCATCACCCTGCTTGCATTGGTTGGCTTCAGCGGCGGTGTTGAGCATTTCAGCTGCATAATAGTGAAGGTCATCTTCAATTTCAGCGTCCTCTTCGATTTGCTGAATGTATTGCATCAAGCTCTTCCACGAGCCTCTTGAGAACATAGTAGGCTCTGTCATACTGCTCGTCACATCTCATCGCTTTCTTGTTAACCATCAAATTCAGCTGCAGCAAGATGTCTTGCTTCGATAGCCTTGAGCTGCCATCCGATGCGGTTGTGTTGTAGTCCCTTGTATCAAAGGTTGGCTGTGATTTTGTAGTCTTTGTGTACCGTTTGAGGATATACTTGTTTGGAAATTTATCAGGCTTCAGGTAGTCCAGTATGTTCATGATGTGAAGGCAGAACAGGCCTGCATTTTGCGATGAATGCAGAATACATAGTTTGTGAGCCAGCAATGAGTTTCATAAATTTTGATATGATACTACTAGTCTAGCTATTTAATGAGTTTGTTTTCCCGCTCACCTGTGTGTGTCCAGAGCTTGCATTCACACTCGTATATTTCATTGTCTGGGTCAGCTACAACCTGGAATTCATGATTTGACCAGGAAAATCTTTCTTCATCATCATGGCCAGGCTTGTTGTGGTAGTACACAAGGTACTTAATGGACTCTGATGTACGCTTTGCGCGAAATAGCGTGGCCTTTCTCATCCTATTCCTCATCTAGGTGTACACGGCTCTCGTGTACTTGATAGACATGTCTTCCTCGTAGCCGTAAGTTGTCTTTGTCACAGGATTGGTCTGCACATGTCAAAAAGTAAGATATTAGTCGAAGCAGAATCATATGGGTTTCATTTTTTAAAATTCAAAGTGCACATGTTGAAGGTAAACAGAACATGATGGTGGTGTTTTGTACTTGTCATCATACCATGCTGGTCATTGTTTGCTCGTTCTCCTTCTACATCCGAGTTTGTATGCAAGCATTGACCCGCCTAGCAAACTTGTGTAGGTTCTGGGTCCCCTTGACAAACCCTTTCTTTAGCACGTGGTTCATGCTCTCGCTTCGTTGTGTGGAAGTCATTCTAGCACAGAAAATGTTCTTGTAATATGCTGAAATCCACATCTTCCTATCACTCCAGAGCTGCATCATCATCTGGTCGTTCTCCAGGTGGTACTTGTGCACGAGTTCAGCCCAGGCATCTTCAAACTCCATTGGCATCAGCGGCCAGTTCAATATAGCTGTGAACTCCTTTTTGAATGTTTTATACTTTTTGTATAGCAACGCGAGGTATTCCCTGTACTTCTTCAATATGTGCCAACGGCATAGCTTGTGGACGGTGTTTGGAAATGATTGTGGTATAGCTTTCGCCATCGATGGGCACTAGTCTGATTGAATTAGAAAAATGAAACTTGATTCTTTTTTGTACTGATGGTGAACTTATGTTGCACAAGTAATTGAACTTCACATCTAGTAGTATGGCTATCTAAGAATGTCACATGTATTTTTTTCTTACAGCAGTGTTGCTGAACTTCTGTGGTACCAGTGCTTGAACTTCACAGTTAGTAGTATGACAAACTAGTAGTGTCACACTCAAAATTTTTCTTACAGCAGTGTTGTTGAACTTGCTGTGGTAGCAGTGATTGAACTTCACATAAATAACTATGTTTTTCTGAACATGCTACATATTTTTATCTAACAGCTTCATCCTTGAACTTCTATGATTCATGTACTTGAACTTCACATTCATAACTAATTTTTTTCTAAACATGTGACAGATAATTTTGCTTTCTTGTATTGCTAGTTGGACTTCTGTGCTAACATGGTTGAACTGCATTTTTTACATATTTTTCAGAAAAAACAAATGTACCCAATCAACAGAGACCCATAGATTGAAAAGGATGATGAAACTTGAGGAGTTTTTTTTGAACTCACCTGTTAGAATGCAAGTTGGGTGCTTGTTGTTCATGCATCGTAGAAATGTATCGAACAGCCACTTGAATGACTTTGCATCTTCGTCTCTTATCAGGGCAACGGCAAATATCGTTGACTGCAAGTGATGGTTTGTTCCAAAAAACACTCCCAGGGGCATATGAAATCTGTTTGTCTTGTAAGTCGTGTCAAATGTTACGCAATCGCCGAAGTCTTGATAGGCTCCTCGGCAGCTTGCATTGGACCAGAAAATGTTTTTAATTCACTTGTCCTTGTCCACTTGGATGTCATAGAAAAACTCATCATTTATTGCCTTCATGTCTTTGAAGAATGAAACAAGTTTTAATACATCATCCAAATCATCTTTCCTTGCATTCATGGCTTTCCTGCAAATCACACGCGAACATGCATTTGTTATTTTTGCTATAAAAGGGGTTGTGGGCTAGGATGCTATTTTACATTGTAGCATGTGGGTGTTTGAATACTTACTGGTTTAGCAGGTCTCGTCCGGTCATGCTTAGGAAGTAGCTTCCATCTTCATTTTCAGATAGCATGGACATGATTGGTGTGTGCTTGACATCATGGTACTGCAGGAGCTTTACATACTCCAGAATAGTGGGGTCATAATTCTTGTGTGAGTGCAAGAATACCAGCATGTCATCAGTTTGCATGAGCTGGTGATTATGATTGTAGTCAATGTCCACTGCCACGCATGTGCCATCCTCCTGCACCTTCACCCTCATTCTTGCATTGCAGCCCGTCCTCTGCGATGTTTTGTTTCGCTTCCTGTTGGCCTCTGAAACAGAAGATGTATGTATCCCTTGGAAGGCGCAAACAAAATACTTGTGGTTATCATTTCCACCCGTCTTCCTGATTCCAAAACCAGCGTGCCTGGCGTATCTGTTATAAAATTCCCTTGCTTTCTCTACATCTTTGAATCGCATCTTTAGTCTTGGTATTAGATAATCCGGTAGATCCGACGTCTGCAGAAAAAGAAAAAAAATCCAAACAGCACGTTAAAATGCAGTTTTATGAACTTGTTATTCTGGAGGGAGCAGAAAATGTGCAGATAATACAAGATGCGTATATAAATATATTTTTTGTTTCACTTACGTGCGTGTATGATCGCAACTCCGCCGGTGTCGGTTGTTGTCCCTCTGGGATGGGGCATGGCAGAGTAATCATAGCAGGATGCAGAAGTGGATCACGAGGAGGAAGGAGGGCTGAAGATGGCCTCTCTCTTGTTTGCGTCCTTTTTGCTTGATGTGGTTGTGGAGGTATTGCGATCCTGGTCTTGGTTTGCTCTTTTGTTTTGTGAAGCAATCCATCTACCTTATGCCCTGTAGAATTCTGACTTGTAGCAGCAGCAGTAGGATCAAACGGTGGTAGTGTGCAGATCACTCTCCTCCGCGTGTGTGTTGCTGTTGGATTTGTCCTGGGATCCGGTTTAGTTGCTTCGCTTTGGCATTGATGAGGCACACCAGGATAACCTCCAGAGTTACACGCGGGACTTGAGCTAACCCCCTCCTCCATCGGCGTGCTTGGGAGTCTTCTGGTGGATACAAAGAATCCGCGGGGGATTTCCGGCGTCACCTAATTAGGTGGAGGCGCAAAGCTGTGCGGATAGGGCTGTGACCCAGCATCTTGGAAGTATCCGTGTGTTTCGGGTGTCATCCATTTTTGGTCTGGAGCAGGCTGGTATTGGTGTTGGTGCGTTTGAGGTGTGACCCATTGAGGGGGTGGTGCAACGCGTATAGGCATTGGATTGTGTACTTGTTTCTGGGAACTTCTAAGCTTCTTCATGCGTCTCTCGTCTTGCTGACATAAAAGAAAAAATGTCTATTAGCACACAAGTTATATCTGCATATACCTTTGTAACTGAACTTAGCATTATTCACAGCCTGAACTTCTCTGTATAAAAGTTGTGAGAGCCATCACACTATGCACTAAGCTGAGCATCTGTCAATGCCTTTGTACCTGAACTGAGCACCCTTCACAGAATGAACTTCACATCATGTTTTTTAATTCTACAATATTTTGATTACTTATATGTACCTGAACTGAGCACTCTCCACAACCTGAACTTATTGTTTTGCAAAGGGGAAATACTGTCTACAGTTAAAAAACCTGAACCTTCATGAGTTTTTGAATGGGTGGACTGCTAGTGCATACCAACCTAACCTTCATGTCATATCACATGCATGTTCTATTTTCCTTTTTTTGCACAGAACCAGACACATACCAACCTGAACTCTACCACACTTACTAGTTGAACTTCACATGGCTTTTTGCACATGTGAATGTGAATGCAGGCAGATTTTATAGTGTTTGTAGCCTGGACTGAGGCTCACATACTACCTGAACTTCACATGCCTGTAAGCAGGCAGGCAGATTTTACAATACTGTTTTGTAGCCTGGACTGAGGCTCATACACTACTAGAACTTCACATGGTTGTAAGTAGGCAGGCAGATTTTAAAAAAGTTGTTGTAGCCTGGACTAATGCTCACACACCACCTGAACTTCACATAGCTGTAAGCAAATAACAAACCGAAGGAAGGAAGAAGTTCAACCATAACCTGGCTAGAAGGTCGGCCAACCTTTTTCCAGCAGCTGATAGGCCAGCTTGAGAACAATTCGTCATGGAGCTATGAGAGGAATTCGATGGCAATCCATGTCTTGCAGGGGGCGCGAAGTTCATCTGTACGAAGCAAGAAGGTCAGAGAAGGCAAGATTGAGGAAGAAGGCAAGATCAGGGAGGAAATTCATATACCGTTCTTAGATTTAAAGGCGCCGCCGATGCGGCCTCCGCTGCCAAGATGCTTCCTTGGGTGCGCTGTTCGCCGTAGGTTGCGCCTTGGCTGTCACGAGCACTGCTAAGCCGTCTGGCGGCGACGATGGACTGAGGATGAGGCTTCCGGAAGTCCATGGCGGCCGTTCGTCGTAGAAATCCGGCGGCTTCGCCGGCTCCACCGGCTCCAGGCGACGCGGGCTCCCTCGCGCCAGCGTCCGCCGTCGCTTGCTCGCCCGTGCCGATGGTCGGGTAGGAGGTGGAGTCGGAAGGGGCGGAGCTCGATCCAGTCGGCCAGGATCTGGAGAAGGAAGGAGGCGCTGGATCCGGCGGATTTTCAGCGGCGAATCACGGCGGAGATCGTGGGGAGGAGCGGCGAGGAGGGGGTTGGGGAGGGGCGGCTCGATTGAGATCGGGGGTCCAGGTGGGATTCTGTCGGGATCGGGGTCCAGGTGGGATTCTGTCGGGCTGGGCCGGCAGTTCAGGGAAGTTCGGGAACCTGTCTTCGGGCTCTATATAGGGCTGCTGTGATCCAAATAGTTATTCTAATCCTGGGATTAGAATAGTGCCTCTCTCTCTCTCTCTCCCTCTCTCTCTCTATATATATATATGTATGTATGTATATGTCTATTTTGTGTATGCACTTAAGTAACCATATAGGTCAACTGATATGTTACCACCACATGCATGGTTCCGGTGATATTCCCGAAGTGGGAAAAGAAAAAGAAAAGGAAAATAATAAAAGAAAAGGAAGAAAGCAGTACAAAATAAAAAGAAAAGTAAATAGAAAAGAAAAGGAAAATAACAAAAGAAAAGAAAACTAAAAACTAGAAAAGTAAAATAATAATAACAAAATGGGAACAGTTAGCAGTACCGCTGAATCTTTAGCTATAGCACTGGATCCTGAAACAACGCTACTACTATGTGCCATTAGCAGTAGCGCTGCTTTACTACCCAGCGCTATAGCTAAGTATTTTAGAATTAAAAAACAGAAATTGGAATAGTTAGCAATAGCGCTTGTTTAGGACAAGCGCTATAGCTAAGTTAGCTATAGCGGTTGTTTCCAAACCAGCGCTACCGCTATTTTGAGTTAACCCCCCTACCGCGCGGGCTCAAAATTTCACCAAGTCTCATCCCCCCCCCCCATCTCCACCTTGCCCCTGCGACCGCCGTTGAACCCTCGACCTTTCCGCCGCTGGCTGTCACCCCTGCGCCCGCCCTCGATCTCGCAGGTCGTCGCCCCTATGCCCGCCCTCGACCTCATCTGCCATCTCCCCTATGCCCGCCCTTGACCCCTTGTTGTAGCCTCCGCCGCCCTCGACCTTGATGACGCCACCCTCTCCACTTCCCCATAAGCCTCTCCCTCTCCTCTACCCTGCCCTCCTCTCTCTCTATCTCTGCTCTCTAATTTGAATTTAGCCTAGCTAAGTGTTGGATGTATGAACCCTAGCTAGGAGATGTAGTAGAGAGAGAGAGATTTAGTTTAGAGCAATTTAGTTTAGGAAATTTAGGAAATTTATTTTAGTGCAATTTAGTTTAGTGCAATTTTGTTTAGGGAAATTTATTTTAGGGTATATAAAATACCTATAAATAAAAAACAGTAGCAAATTGTTTTTTGTAGGTATAAAAAATAGTAGCTAAAATTTATAAAAAATAGTAGCTAATTAGTTTTTGTAGGTATATAAATTAGCTATAAAAACAATAGAAAATTTTTATAAAAAACTATAGCTAATTAGGGCAGTAGCAAATATAGTTAGAGCCAATTTTTTAGCAAATGAGCAAATTTAGCTAGGGCGAATTTGTTTAGGGCAGTAGCTAATGCAATAGCTAATTAATTAGGGTCAGTAGGAGAGAGAGAGAGAGAGAGATCATTTAGGAAAAAACTGTAGCAAATAAAAACCAGTAGCAAATAAAACCCTAGATGATGTTTTAGGAGCATATAGCCTATACAATGTTGTTGTTTTTAACACTTGGTTAGTTTGCAAAGTCCTGGAAATTTGTCATATAATGTTGCCATGTTCTCTTCAGATAGCATCAAATCTGTTATATGAACTTTTGTGCCAATTGTCGAAAAATATCTCAGTGGCCTATGTTTTGCTGGAATGTTGATTCATTTCTGTTCTGGCAAATTTCAGGCGCTCCATATGTCCATTTCTTAGCAAAGTTCATGCCAAAAATTTCCGTGATTTTCGTCATGACTTGTGCTAGAAACTAGGACATATGGAGTACCCGAGATTTGCCGGAAGGAGAATGAATCAACATTCCCACCAAATATAGGCCCCCTTTTCTCTTCATTATATCTTTTATTTACAATTGTTGAATAGGAAACATGTCTACCGACGCCGAAGTCGTGGGTAGTTCTGCTCGCCTCGAAGACACCATCGAGGCAGCAAATCACTATTTCGATTACCTGGACGAACACCAGATGGGGTTGCATGGTGGAGGCAGTGGCACCAACCCCGACACCGACGCCGACACTGGCACTGGCACCGAGACCACCCCCGAGACCGGCAACAATGCTGTCGTAGCCGGTAAAGCAACGAAGAAGAAGAGGACATGAAGACGAAGCGAGCTTGGCATCGGACAAATTTTGGTCACGGAGATGCACCCCAAGAAGTTAGAGCCAACAGCGCCGGAGGAAGCGTGCTCGTGCTGGGGCAATCAACTTGGATGCATCCTCGGGGAAACCGCCAACATCAACGATTAGAGGTTGAAGCTCATACCGCATATGGAGAACATGCTCCTAAAGAAGTTGCACAATAGGTTCTTGTTCCCCGGCTGGGATGAAGTCAAATATAAAGATCCGTGGGAAGACATCGCCATGACAAAGATAAACGACAAGGCAATGGTGACGTTCACCAATGACTTGTCCGCCTGGAAAGTTCGGGTGAAAAAAGCGATTGCGAAGAATGAACCGTGGTCCAAGATTCATGCTGATAATAAATTAATAACGGAAGAGGACTTTGCAAAATTCAAGGAGAATTGCGGTAAATAAAGTGTCAAGGCAAAGTCGGAGAAAATGAAGGCGCTCTAGGCTAGGAACACGCCTCCCCACTACCTCGGAAGCCATGGTTACGAGGGGAAGAGGCACATATGGGCCAAGGAGGACGCCGAACGTGAAAGTCACGTAATCCCAAACCCCTTGGAGGAGTTCACCGACCCGCTGGAGCATGACTAGATCAGGGCCCGGTACAAGTGGGACAAACTCAAAAAGATCTTTTACACTGACCCAAACACGAGGGAGTTCATGAGACTTCTGGTAATTGTTATATTACCACATTATCATATTAGCTTCCAATCTATTCGACTACAAGTTTTTTCACATTAGTAAACCATCCACATTCCTTTTGTAGAAAGAGCAACACCAAAAGGCAGCCGAAAGCGACGAGTCGTCACAGTCATCGGTGAGGCCCAAGTGGGACACCCCATTCAACCAGGCCCTGAACATACTGAAAATGGTCCCGGTGGACAAGTCGCCGTCCTATGGACGTGTGCACGGCGTCGGAGATGGCGTCTCGTGGAAGACGTGCTACCACGAGGAGCTAGAGGAAAGAAGGAAGAGACGGTCGGTCGTCACTCAGCAGAGCATCGATGAGAAGGTCGCGATTGCGGTCAATAAGACCAAAGGAGTTACTCGGGGCCGTTAGTACAGCGTTCACTGACGCGGTGGTCAGCTTAATTTCGGCACTTTTTGATTTCACGAAGAACAATCGAAATGCACGGCCGGAGGACTTTCCCATTCCCAGCTTTTTCGGGAGCAATTCGGTGAACACCACAGCACTAGCACCTGCTCAAGCAACCACAACAGGTCCCGTTCCTGTTCATAGCAGCCCGACCTCCGTCTCTTGCATGCTCGGTGGGCCTTCATCGCTGGCTGAGCTCAACGCCCTCACGATAATTGCATGTCATACCCTTTTCACCAGCATGTCTATAGTCTTCTGTTTCAGTTGCCTTTCGGATGTTTGACATCGCAGACATGTATCCTTCGTAGGACGACGAGACCCCGTGCACCCTACTCTACGACATCAAGGGACAAAAGGTGGTCGTGGGAAAGGCAACGATCGTGAAGCCGAAGGACCGCATGTTCCACAACCAAGAGATGCCCGATGGCGTCTTGAAGGTTAACATGGCCAGTGTCTTAGAGGGCTTCGAGGATTTGCCTCCTCCGGTACCAGTCGATGATGACGAGACCCCTAAGATGATTGGCGCATGCAAGAGCTGGTTCTTGCCTTGGCCGAAGTCTATTCTTCATCTCGAGGCGCCTCTGAATTCTCGGGTGGTAGACAGAATACCTATCGAAGGTGCGAAGCGCTTCCATGTCACCGGCGAGCCGATCCTACCTGCCAAAGTGCTAGAGCACCTAGTGAACAATGATCTAAGGAGACTGCATGAAGATGTGCTGGCCAGAGAGAAAAGCCTTCTGATGGTGGAAAATCCAGGATACCCGCTTTACGCGGCTGAGATGCCAGGTGGGAAGTTGTATGTCAAGAGATGGCCCGCGAATAAGTTCATCCTGCGATTTGACTACATCTACAACATGTTCCACATGACCAAGCTGGATTTCCAGTTCATCTGCATGTATGCGCTGTATCTGAACTACTTCATCAGGGTCAAGAACATACAATATATCTGCGTCACGGACCCGTTCTATATGCACGAGAGCTTCTTGGCAGTTTGCAAAGAGCACCATGACTATGCGAGCAAGTACCTCGGTGACTTCATGATCGCTAATAAGGACAAGGAAGTGATTCTCATGCCTTATCATCCCACGTAAGTCATCCACACATATCCTTTCGTAAGTGTTAATCATTCCTTTGCAAGCATGGAGGCTAATTTGAGGTGTACTTAATTTGCGCAGCGGGGGAGGGGTGTCGTCCTCATCGTTCTGTACCCGGAATACTCCCATGCAATTACTTGGACTCATCGAAGAACCTCCGGAAAAAGGATTACAAGCACATAAAGAGTGTTCTCGATAGTGCCATGTTAACCTTCAGCCTGTCTGGTGGATATATCAAGGTGAAAAAGTACAGGGGTCGCGAGCTGGCTTTCGGTCATACGACCGACTTCTGCTGCATCCAGCAACCGCACACCAGTATGGATGATGGATTCTACCTCATGCATCACCTGCTTGAGTACAGAAGGGATAATCAACGCCTTCGCATGTCACCTACTACCAATGATGCCGAGATTGTTAGCTGGGCCACAAACATAGGAAAGACACCGGATCATCAAATCAGAGCTGATTTTTATCATGTATAGTGTGAACTTGCCCAAGTGATCATAAAGCAGGTCCTCGAACCAATAGGGATGTTCTACCATGGACCAATCACGCGGGAAGATGTCCGAGCACTGCTACTCGCTCAGCGTCTGGACCAGAAGCCTTTCAAGAAGCACGGGTGCTTCCTCCCTGACTATGAAGATTGGACCACCGACATGGAGGACTGATTGTTGATGACAATGTGTTACTAATGTCTTTTTATGGCAAAACTTTGAATTTATGCACGGTGAAACTATGTGATGTAACTAAACCATGGTCCTGAACTACCGTAGATCGCTCTAGTTAATTAGTTTGGGTATGAGGAACTTCTTCATTTATGTTTACTATTGGTTGCTTGTATTTTGCTAATTATACCTCTTTGTTTTCTTAAGTACATTATGTTGCATATTATCGTTCAATTCATCAACTCACGATGCAGGTACATAGATCAGAGATGGCAAAGGGCTACTAGGCCATTTACGTTGGGAGGGTTCTAGGAGTCTACGACCACTGGCCAGCCGCTCAGTGTTGGGGAACACAGTAATATCAAAAAAATTCCTACGCACACGCAAGATCATGGTGATGCATAGCAATGAGAGGGGAGAGTGTCGTCCACTTACCCTCGTAGGCCGTAAGCAGAAGCGTTATGACAACGTGGATGATGTAGTTGTACGTCTTCACAATCGACCGATCCTCGTACCGAACGTACGGCACCTCAGCGATCTGCACACGTTAAGCTCGGTGACGTCCCACGAACTCACGATCCAGTAGAGCTTCGAGGGAGAGTTCCGTCAGCACGACGGCGTGATGACGGTGTTCATGAAGCTACTGACGCAGGGCTTCTCCTAAGCACTGCTACGATATGACCGAGGTGGATTATGGTGAAGGGGGGCACCGCACACGGCTATAAGAGCAATGATCAACTTGTGTGTCTATGGGGTGCCCCCCTCCCCCGTATATAAAGGAGTGGAGGAGGGGAGAGGCCGGCCCTCCTAGGAGCGCCCCAAGGGGAGTCCTACTCCCACCGGGAGTAGGACTCCAACCCTTCCAAGAGTAGGAGTAGGAGAGAGTGAAGGAGGAGAGGGGGGAGGAAAGGGGGGCCCCCTCCTTGTCCAATTCAGACTAGAGGGGGAGGGGGCGCGCGGCCTACCCTGGCCGCCCCTCCTCTTCTCCACTAAGGCCCAACATGCCCATTACACTCCCCAGGGGTTCCGGTAACCCCCCGGTACTCCAGTATTTGTCCGAACTTGCCCGGAACCTTTCCGAAGTTCAAACAAAGTCATCCAATATATAGATCTTTATGTCTCGACAATTTCGATACTCCTCGTCATGTCCGTGATCATATCCGGGACTCCCAACTACCTTCGGTACATCAAAACACATAAACTCATATTACCAATCGTCACCGAACGTTAACCGTGCGAACCCTACGGGTTCGAGAACTATGTAGACATGACCGACACTCGTCTCCAGTCAATAACCAATAGCGGAACCTGGATGCTCATATTGTCTCCTACATATTCTACGAAGATCTTTATCGGTCAAACCGCATAACAACATACATTGTTCCCTTTGTCATCGGTATGGTACTTTCCCGAGATTCGATCGTTGGTATCTCAATACCTAGTTCAATCTCGTTACCGGCAAGTAACTTTACTCATTTTGTAATGCATCATCCCACAACTAACTCATTACTTACATTGCTTGCAAGTCTTATAGTGATGTGCATTACCGAGAGGGCCCAGAGATACCTCTCCGACAATCGGAGTGACAAATCCTAATCTCAATCTATGCCAACTCAACAAGTACATCGGAGACACCTGTAGAGCACCTTTATAATCACCCAGTTACGTTGTGACGTTTGGTAGCACACAAAGTGTTCCTCTGGTACTCGGGAATTGCATAATCTCATAGTCATAGGAACATGTATAAGTCATGAAGAAAGCAATAGCAACAAACTAAACGATTATCGTGCTAAGCTAACGGATGGGTCAAGTCAATCACATCATTCTCTAGTGATGTGATCCCGTTAATCAAATGACAACTCATGTCTATGGTTAGGAAACGTAACCATCATTGATTCAACGAGCTAGTCAAGTAGACGCAAACTAGTGACACTCTGTTTATCTATGTATTCACACATGTACTAAGTTTCCGGTTAATACAATTCTAGCATGAATAATAAACATTTATCATGATATAAGGAAATATAAATAACAACTTTATTATAGCCTCTAGGGCATATTTCCTTCAGTCTCCCACTTGCACTAGAGTCAATAATCCAGATTACATTGTAATGATTCTAACACCCATGGAGTCTTGGTGTTGATCATGTTTTGCTCGTGAGAGAGGCTTAGTCAATGAGTCTACAACATTCAGTCTCCCTCCTTGACTTGATCGCGGTTGGAATTGAAGCATCTCTTGATGTGCTTGGTTCTTTTGTGAAATCTGGATTCCTTTGCCAAGGCAATTGCACCAGTATTGTCACAAAAGATTTTCATTGGACCCGATGCACTAGATATGACACCTAGATCAGATATGAACTCCTTCATCTAGACTCCTTCATTTGCTGCTTCCGAAGTAGCTATGTACTCCGCTTCACATGTAGATCCCGCCACGACGCTTTGCTTAGAGCTGCACCAACGACAGCTCCACCGTTCAATACAAACATGTATCCAGTTTGTGACTTAGAGTCATCCGGATCAGTGTCAAAG
Organism: Triticum dicoccoides; assembly: GCF_002162155.2. Taxonomy (NCBI): domain Eukaryota; kingdom Viridiplantae; phylum Streptophyta; class Magnoliopsida; order Poales; family Poaceae; genus Triticum; species Triticum dicoccoides. The sequence continues at coordinate 314,083,442 of NC_041392.1, read as the reverse complement.
CTTGCATCGACGAAACCATTTTCGACGAGCTCTTTGTCACCTCCATAAATGAGAAACATATCCTTAGTCCTTTTCAGGTATTTCAGGATGTTCTTGACCACTGTCCAGTGATCCACTCCTGGATTACTTTGGTACCTCTGTCGGTGTACAAAAAGAGGGGTACACTTTTTGTACCCCTATAACTGTGCACGGGCAGTCTGAGCCACGGGCACCACCACACTGAGCAAGGCAATGGAGGTGAGCCAAGGTAAGGCCAAAGCTCAGGAGAAGCAGAACGACGCCAAGACCAAGACCACAAAGAGCAAAGGGGACGAAGCGGACCTGAAAGTGCGTTATATCGACTAGAGGGGGGGTGAATAGGCGATTTTTATGAAAGTCTTCAAAACATGGGAATTTTGAAGACAAACAATAAAATTAAACCTATTACCATGCAACGGAAGGTAGGATACACTAGGCAAACCATAGTCAAGTATTCAATGAAGTGAATGCACAAAGACTAATAGCAGCTAGGTAGTAAGGATCAGTTAGGAAGATATTGTGAAGCCAAACAGAACACGCAGTCACTCAGTGAAGACAAATGATAGAGCAAACATACAATGTCTTCACAAGGAGGAACAGTAAGTAAAGTGAAGTGAAGATGAAACCAGTGACTCGTTGAAGACAATGATTTGTTGGACCAGTTCTAGTTGCTATGACAACTGTACGTCTGCTTGGAGCGGCTAGGTATTTAAACCTTAGGACACACAGTCCCGGACACCCAGTCCTCACCGTATTCTTCTTGAGCTAAGGTCACATAGACCTCGCCCAATCACTCCGGTAAGTCTTCAAGGTAGACTCCCAAACCTTCACAGACTTCGTTCATTGGCAATCGACAATGTCTCTTGGAAGCTTAGAACGCGACGCCTAACCGGCTGGAGGATACACAGTCCTCAAGTGTAATAAGTCTTCAGATCACACAGACAAGAAGACTTAAGTGATGCCCAATTCTCTCTGGCTCTGGGTGGTTAGGGCTTTATCCTTGCAAGGAATTCTCTCTCAAAAGCTTCGAGGTGGGTTGCTCTCAAACAACAAAAGTCGTACTCTCAATCTGAGCAGCCAACCGTTGATGGTTGTAGGGGGTGGGCTATTTATAGCCACTTGGCAACCCGACCTGATTTGTCCGAAATGACCCTGGGTCACTAAGGAACTGACACGTGTTCCAACGGTCAGATTTCAAACTCACATGGCAACTTTACTTGGGCTACAAGCAAAGCTGACTTGTCCGACTCTGGACAAGATTCGCTCTCATTGTCTTCACTCGAAAACATAGGTTTTTGGTTTAGGCATCACTTCAGTCATTCTGACTGGTTCTCTTAGACCCCACTTAACAGTACGGTGGTTCCTATGACTCAACACAAAAGAAAAATAACTACAAAAGATCTAAGTCTTCGAGCTCCATAGGCTTCATATCGTGTCTTCTCTTGTCATAGTCTTCAATGTGAATATCTTCATATACCACCTTTGACTTCAATGTCTTCATACAATTTTAGGGGTCATCTCTGGTAGTAAAACCGAATCAATGAGGGACTTCTACCTGTGTTATCCTGCAATTCTTACAAACACATTAGTCCCTCAACTAGGTTTGTCGTCAATACTCCAAAACCAACTAGGGGTGGCACTAGATGCACTTACAATCTCCCCCTTTTTGGTGATTGATGACAAACTAGTTGAAGTTTTCAACGGGGAATATAAACTGTGAAATTGTGAAGGATAAGGAATTGTCTTCATAAGATGCAAGGGCTCCCCCTGAAGATGTGCATATAAGTTAATTTGCTTTTGGAATGCAAATGCACATGGCAGGTTGTACTTGTGGAGATCGTCTTCAGCTTATGATGACAATCCACTATGCATGTAAAAGTATATGAAGATAATGACATGCATAATGGAAAATGGACGTCTGCAGAATGAGCTAAGTGCGGAATTTATCGTCACACATGCGGAATTTATCTTCGCAAAACAAGGTGGCAAATAAGTAGCAGACGACCATCTAGTTTAAGTGTTACAACTCATAAGAACCAAATGTAGCAAAAAGGAGTTGTAAGCACGAAGCAAAATATAAGGTACCTGCCCATATGAACCCGCTTGAAGACTATCAATCTCGTATGCTTCTCCCCCTTTTGTCAGTAATGACCAAAAAGTTTGAATACATAGAGTCTCTACTTGTTCCCATGAGGAGTAGATGAAGTTGCAGGGTTGTTGGTGTTGTTTGGTGGTGCAGAAGAGCTTGGAGGTGCTGAAGAGTATGGCGGTGAAGTAGCATCGTCTTCTTCGTCAATAATTTTGGCAGTGACTGTGGCAGCAGAGGAAGAGTACTCTGAGTCTTCAAGGGATGGAGTTCCTAGCAGCACAGCCCTTCGAGGAGGTGTGGAGTCAAACTTGAATCTCTCAGTGAAGCCATCCTCTTGAAGATCAGCTTCAGAAAGCATCATCATTAGCCCTTTCCATGTGCGGCGACAGGTTTCATGGGCAACGAAGGTGGCAAGATTTCGAGTGCGATTCACATCCACCAAGAGGCTTTTCATCTGACGCTTCAGCCAGTCATGATGCCTATCTTGTTTCTGATGAAGGGCCACAAGAAGCTCTCGGTCGTTGAGAACACGAGTGCGCTTCTTGGGTCTTGAAGCAGTGGCACTGTCAGTGGCTTCAGTTGATGCAGGGTGTGGTGCACGTGTAGTGCCAGCTAAAGGATACACCCGAGAAATTGCTTCAACACCTTCAACGTTTTGTGTAAAACTCTGATGTTCTGCATTCTGAAGACTTAGGGGTTGCTTAGCAGGCTCAGAATATATGGCTTCAGCAGACATGTCCACGTCAGGCAAGAAGATCCGATGGTTGCGGGCTGAGGGCTGATACGAGATGGCGGAGTGTAGCTTGATCAGCCGCATGACCCAAGGGGCGTAGAACTTCAAACCAAATAGATCCATGCCTGATGCAGCAAGTTGGCGTATGAAGAAGTCCTGTGCATTGAAGCATTTGCCATGAAGTATATAGAAGACCATAGTCTTCATTGCACCCTGAAGCTTGGCATTTGGAGAGTGCCCTTTGATAGGCCAGAGAGTTCTCCTGATGATGTGATAGATAGTTCTGGGCAGGTACTCAAGGTCTTCAACGAAGAACTCTATGGGATACGCAACATCTTGGGGCAATGGCTTCATCATGCTGAGCATTTGACTCATATTGGGTTCTGGCCGCTGAAAGATGCTCTCAATAGCTTCAGTATGCAGCTGACAGCCTTGCTCGAAGAGATCGCCAGGAGTGGGCAAGCCAGTGAGCTCAATGATGTCAAATGCATTGGCTTCATGATGAACGTTGCCAGCCATCCACTCCAGGACCCAAGTCTTCGGATCTCTGCTGTACCCTTTGATGTGAAGTGTGGCATATAATTGTAGAAGCAGCTCTTCATTCCAATGCTCTTCATCTGTAACAAACTGCAGCAGACCTACTTGCTTGAAGCAATCCAACGCTTCTTCTAGATAGGGCAGACCAGCTATAGCTTCAACATCAAGGCGCTTGTGTGGGAAGATGCGACCTTGGTTGTAGAGAATGCAAGAGTAATAGCTTCACTGAGGATAGCTCCAAAACCGATCAGATGATATTCTTTCCCTTGAATAGGGGTTCTTGGAGCTATCGAAGAACGTGTTGTCTGCCCTGAAGCCATTGATGTTAAAGGAGCCAGGTGCTGATGCAGGACCTGGAAACCTTGGCAGTCTTGGGATTGGCTTCTGGACCTGAGGCCTGTGCTCAACATGATAGTTGAATTGGGGACTTGCAGCAGACTCGGGAACAGAAGTGGCAGGATCAGTGGCTTCGCTGTCTTCTGAAGCTTTTGCTGGGGAGGGCTCCACATTAGCTTCGTTGTTGGTTGTGGCAGCCTCAAGATTTTCATCCCCCACTTGACACGCTGGAGGGTCGGTCACATGCACGTTCTCCTGGAAAACTGCTTCTTGGTGGAGTAGGGGAGTGGGCTCTGGTGGTACATCTTCTTCTGCGGCTGATGCAGCCGGAATGTCTTCAGCATAGACTTGAGGCCTTGGAACTTTGCGAAGCCTGCGGAACACAGACGACGCCAGCGGAGTTGGAGTGGGCTGGGCCTCAAAGTCTTCTTCCTCTTGAGGGCGATCCTCCCATGAAGCATTCTGTGAAATTAGCATCAGTGGACGACCAATGCTGATGAGTTCGCTGTTTTCGAACTGAGGAAGGACTGCATCATCTTCTACATTATCATGATGACCAATGTCTTCAGTAGCGATGGGATCGGCTGCTGGAATGTTTTCAGCTTCAGGAGCCTCTGTGGAAGCAGGGTGATGAACTGTCAGTTGACGTTCTGCGTCAGGATGAACCATAGAAATGGGTTCAACTAGCAAGGGCTCTGTGGGAGCAGCCCGAGTTTTCTTGGTCTTTCTCTTTTTCTTTGTGGCAGTAGGAGAGGCTTCAGAGTGTTTCCTCTTCCTGGCTTCTGCCTCAGCAGTTCTTGTCTTCTTGAGCTCTGAAGCTGTTGACCGGCTCTTTGGCTTCGAGCCAGTCGTTCTTGTTGGGAAGACAATTGGAACTGCTTCTTGCCTTGGTGCATCATCTTCAGCCGTAGCAGGCTTCTTCTTCTTTGCGGCCATCCTGGGGTCGATGCCAGGACGCCCAAGTGCTTTGCGCTTCTCAGCCTCATTATAGGCTTGTACACATCTGTCAGCCAGAGTCTTCATGCGCTCACGCGAACCCTGAGCTTTTGCGCGCTTCTTCACAAAGGCTTCCTTGAGCTCGTGCATCATTGTCTTGAAGTTCTTCACTTCTTGCATGCTGAGCTTGGCCATATGCTTCTTGAACTGAGCCTTTTCATAGTCAATCTTCTGCTTTAGTTCAACTATGCACTGGGCAATTGCAAGTTCTGAAGCAATTGCGCCTTGGAAGGCGACACTGAGGCCAATGGGCAGCTGCAGATCTTCAAAGCTGATATTTGGCGTGTCAAACCACTCGTCAATGAAGTTGTGGATGATGTTGACATCAAAGAGAGGCAGATCATTGAAGATTTCTGCTTCTTCTTTGCTCTTGATGAGTTGCTCAAGAGCGTCATCTGCAAGATCTTCATCACTTGATAGATCAATGTCTTCGTTGCGCAGAATGGCAGCAGCTGTTAGCTCTTTGCCAGTGTGAGACAGAGGCATCTTGGCCTTCTGGGACTTGGAGACGCGGGATACGTCTTCAGACTGCACACTGTCTTCAGGAGGTGCAGTTGCAAGTGGCTTCACCCTTGAGATTTTTGGTGAAGGGGATGGCTTTGAAGTTTTTGGCTTCTTCTTCAACTTCTTTGGCTTCGCCACTGCAGGCGCGTCATCATACTCAGTGTCAGCCGCAAGCTCATTTACTGCAGCCCCTTGAACCGGGATGTAGGTGATGAGGCCGTCAAGGTTGGCGAAAGGACCAATGACATTGGGTTCTGCATCACGTGTGCCATCTGCCCTTGGTGCTGAGGGACCAGGGTTGAAGTCTAACCCAAACTTCTTCTTGTTCTGCTTCGCTGAGTTTTGGGAAAACTGGAGGTTGCGCTTGAACAGATTGTCGTCACGACACCAGAGTAGTGACGACGGATGTGCATCATCAGGCTGTGGCCCATGAACCATGCATGGATAGAAGCTTTGGGCAATAGCTTCATCTCTGGACCTGGGTTGAAGATTCTTGTATAAGATGTCTACCCATGGTCTTTTGATGGCACTTTTCTCAGCATACTCTTGGGTTGTGAAGCGGTATTTGAACCATTGTTCTGCCCAATAGCGTCGAATCCATTGGATTTGGGTCTTGCGCTGACCATAATCCTCTTCAGGATCCGTCTTATACATTTCTGCGAGTTCATCAGGCAGATCTTTGGATGTTCCGCCACGACATTGTCTGCCCCTTTTCCTTCCTGCTTTCTCTGAAGCCATAAACTTTAACTTGAAAGGCTTCAAGACGTTCAAAGGCTTCAAAGGCTTTCTCTTGCTGGACCAACAGGAACTGGCTTCAGGAGAATTTATGTGTTGCTGTAAGAATTCTGCAAAGGAATGCAGACTATGAGAACCAAAGGATTCTCCCACGGACATGTACCTGTGACAGCATTAAGGTGCGAGGGAAGGGGAAGAGGTCATATGCATTCTCAGAAGATTTTGAAGATAAATCAGTTTAGAAGACATTGACCTCATTGTGCGAAGACATTCACTCATAGATAAGAAGTTGGTTCCAGATTTGTACGAACCCACAGATCAGTACAAGTGAGGAATCTAACTACTTTGTGAAGCACAAGTGAATATACTAGGCATGTTATGAGATGCAGTGTGAGAGAGATCTAGCTTGTGTGAACAGAAACTTCTTGTGGTAGAAAGTGACAGATCAATAGGATCAACAGTGCTGTAAAAGGGAGTTTTATTTACCACACTGAGAACTGCTAGACGGAGTGGGAGATGAGGCCGAGCAGTTCGATCTTCCGTGCCCTAACTTGGCGACGGAGGACACCTACGGCGACGGCGGAGAGGACGATGTCCGCGGTCGGCGTGAAGACGGCGTCGGAGAGGTTGCGGTAGCGAAGCGCTTCGTCGTCGGCGTCGTTGAGAGCTAGCGGTGGCGCTAGGGTTCGTGCGAGGGTGGAAGAAGAGATAATTACCGCTGTGAGTGTGTATTTATAGGCACAGGGGCGGCACTGTGCTATTACACAGGTGCCCCTGGCGATTCGTATCTGAGGAATACGTGGCCAGTATGCGGAATTTTGGGGTTTGTTCCACGTCCCACGCACGCCTGGATTGTCGGGTGGTCGTTCCTACTTCTCTGGATTTCATGTGGAGGAATGAGCATTGAAAACGGACTTAATGGTTGTCTCTGTATCTTCTGCTGACAAGGACGCAGTGAAGACATTCGACAGTTTCAATAGAATGCATATGACTTGGAGAGATAGAGTTTGAGATAGAAAGCATAGAGAGGTTGGGGTCCGATCACATTCACTTAGTTCAAAAATTCAACACGAAGACATAGCTATAAGTGAATGTTGTAGAGGACAGAACACTAATATATATATATATGATCAACATAGTGAAGATAATCATGAAAACTTGTTGAGTTCGAAGCCAAACCAAATGTTAAGACATTGCAAGGTAACGCCATGAGTGAAACACTTCAAAATAGAACGTTTGGTGGTGGCATTACCCACCGTATAGGAAGTATTAGACCAAGACACGGCACACAATTATCGTGGCGCTCCGGAGTCAAATTCCACATTAATGTATTCACACTTAGAATGTATATCTTCATTGATTGAAGATATACTTTACTTCGTGTGTTGCACATCTAAGTCATCAATATGCATAAGGGTTAGGATGTGTGCCTGATCACAGGACATTTGAGGATTCTAGGATATTTAGCTCACACCGTAACTTGCAAAACCTCTTCTCATCCAAGGGCTTGGTGAAGATATCTGCCAATTGCTCTTCAGTGTTGACGTGTATGATATCAATGTCTTCCTTCACAACATGATCTCTGAGAAAGTGATGACGAATTTCAATGTGCTTTGTCTTCAAGCGCTGAACTGGGTTGTTAGCAATCTTGATGGCGCTTTCGTTGTCGCAGTAAAGTGGCACTTGCTTCAGATGAATGCCATAGTCCTTGAGTGTTTGCTTCATCCACAGAAGCTGAGCACAGCAAGATCCAGCAGCAATGTATTCAGATTCAGCAGTGGGGAGAGATACATAGTTCTGCTTCTTTGAAGACCAACATACAAGTGATCGTCCCAGAAAGTGACACGTGCCTGATGTAGACTTGCGATCAACTTTGTCACCAGCATAATCAGCATCCGAGAACCCAACCAGATCAAACTCTGAGCCCTTTGGATACCATAATCCTAGAGTTGGGGTGTGAGCCAAATGTCGAAGAATTCGCTTCACAGCTAAGTGATGCGACTCCTTTGGTGCCGCTTGAAATCAAGCACACATGCAAACACTAAGCATAATATCTGGCCTTGATGCACATAGATAAAGTAAAGAACCAATCATGGAGCGGTATACCTTTTGATCGAACTCTTTACCATTGTCGTCAGGACCCAGATGATGTTTGGCTGGCATTGGTGTTGTGAAGCCTTTGCAGTCTTGCATACCAAACTTCTTTAGGCAATCTTTGAGATACTTTTCTTGAGATATGAATATGCCATTGCGTTGTTGTCGTATTTGAAGACCAAGGAAGAACTTCAGCTCCCCCATCATGGACATCTGATATTGCTCTTGCATCATATATCCAAACTCTTCACTGTACTTCTGATTGGTGCAGCCGAAGATAATGTCATCCACATATATTTGGCACACAAACAGTTCACCATCATATGTCTTCGTGAAAAGAGTGGGATCTAGGGAACCAGGTATGAAGCATTTGCTCTTCAGGAAGTATTTGAGTGTGTCATACCAGGTCCTAGGGGCTTGTTTGAGGCCATACAGTGCCTTGTTGAGCTTGTATACCATATCAGGATGTTTTGGATTTTCAAAGCCAGGCGGTTGTGCAACATACACTTCTTCTTCAATCTTGCCATTGAGAAAGGCACTCTTCACATCCATTTGATATAGAAGTATGTTATGATGATTTGCATAGGCCAGCAGTATGCGTATGGCTTCAAGTCTAGCCACAGGAGCAAATCTTTCATCGAAGTCAATGCCTTCCACTTGAGTATATCCTTGAGCAACGAGACGAGCTTTGTTTCTAACAACTTGACCATGCTCATCTTGCTTGTTGCAGTATATCCATTTGGTGCCTATTATATTGTGCTTCCGTGGATCAGGACGCTTAACCAGTTCCCATACATTATTCAGCTCAAACTGTTGAAGCTCTTCTTGCATAGCTTGAATCCATTCAGGTTCCATGAAGGCTTCTTCAACTTTCTTGGGTTCTGATATTGAGACGAATGCGAAGTGCCCACAGAAATTTGCTAGCTGAGTTGCCCTTGAACGAGTGAGTGGACCAGGTGCATTGATGCTATCAATTATTCTTTCAATCTGCACTTCATTGGCAACATGAGGATGTACAGGGCGAAGACTTTGCTCTTGCTGTTCATTGCTGTTGTTGGAAGGAATGTCTTCAGGCTGAGCATTGTCTTCATGTTGATCAGGTGCTGAAATGATAAGTTCTTCTTCAGGATGAGCTTCAGAAGGTATAATTTCTCCAGTTCCCATTAGCTTGATTGATTCACTGGATGGAACTTCATCTAGCACATTTGGCAGCTGCTCTCTTTGTGAACCGTTGGTCTCATCGAACCGCACATCCACTGTTTCAACCACTTTGTAATGAAAGAGATTGAAGACTCTGTAGGAGTGCGAATCCTTTCCATATCCAAGCATAAAACCCTCATGTGCTTTTGGTGCAAATTTTGAGGTGTGATGTGGGTCCTTGATCCAGCACCTTGCGCCAAATATTCTGAAGTAACTGACATTTGGCTTTTTGCCAGTAAGGAGCTCATAAGATGTCTTGTTCAGTAGCTTGTGAAGATAAACACGATTGATTGTATGGCATGCAGTATCAATGGCTTCGGGCCAGAATTTTCTTGGGGTCTTGTATTCATCTAGCATCGTTCTGGCCATCTCAATTAGTGTTCTGTTCTTGCGTTCGACGACGCCATTCTGCTGTGGCGTGTACGGGGCTGAGAATTCATGTGTTATGCCCACGGTATCAAGATATGTATCAAGGCCAGTGTTCTTGAATTCAGTGCCATTGTCACTTCTGATGTGCTTTATCTTGGCGCGAAAATTGTTCATAGCTCGATTGGCGAAGCGTCTGAAGACATCCTGCACTTCAGCCTTGTAAAGGATTATGTGCACCCAAGTGTATCTAGAATAATCATGAACAATAACGAAGCCATAGAGGCAAGCAGTAGTAGTTAGAGTTGAGTAATGAGTGGGACCGAAAAGATCCATGTGAAGCAGTTCGAAGGGTTGAGTAGTAGTCATGATTGTCTTCGAGGGATGTTTGGCCCTCGTCATCTTCCCTGCTTCACAGGCACCCCATAAGTGGTCTTTCTTGAACTTGACGCCCTCAATGCCTATGACATGCTTATTCTTCGCAAGGGTGTGGAGGTTCCTGATGCTAGCATGTCCAAGCCTCCGATGCCAGAGCTAGCATTCTGAAGCCTTTGCTAGAAGACATACTGCAAGCTGTGGCCCTGCTGAGAAATCTACTACGTACAAATCATCTTTTCGATACCCTTCAAACACTAGAGACTTGTCAGATTCCATTAGTACAAGGCAACGATATTTTCCAAACATTACGATCATGTTCAAATCGCAAAGCATTGAGACAGACATTAAGTTGAAGCCAAGGGATTCAACAAGCATGACTTTATCCATGTGTTGATCCCTTGAGATTGCAACTCTACCTAGACCCAATACCTTACTTTTACTAGTGTCAGCAAATGTGATGTGGCTCTTGTCGGATGGACGTAAGGTTGAGTCCATAAGAAGACTTCTTTTGCCAGTCATGTGATTTGTACACCCACTGTCAATAATCCATTCTGAAGACGCTGGTGTCGTACCCTACAGTGCAGTTAGGGGGATAGGCTTCACCAAGAGCATTGTGAAGCAAAAACATTTGACGAACCAGAGGGTTATGAAAGCTTAGATCCAGGTTAGGACTAATAGGAAGAGTAGCAAGCGATTCAGGTACGAAGTACATAGTAAGACCATTTGGGCATTTGATCTTGCGCCCTACAAGATGTTTAAGGTCCCCAGCAATAGTGTCAGACGATTTTGGTTTTCTGCTGGAGACCTTTCCCTGCAAAAGAGAATTAAGTCTTCTTAACCACCCACATTTTCAAGGGTGGCTTAGAAGCAATAAGTCTAAGTGCAGCATCTGAGAATTTTGGCTTTGAAGCCTTAGCAAATAGTCCTGCAGGCGGACAATAGTACTCATAAGAATAAGCAGAATAGTTGGTCTTATGAACATGGCGGTTTGATGAACCGTTCTCATATTCATATGCCTGAGTATGGTTTCCCTGCAAAACATTTGCGTTAGTACGACTTAGGTGAGTCCTTTGTTTGTATGAAGCCTTTGGACCGTATGAAGCCTTTGGTCTGAGGTTTGTCTTCTTCAAGTGAGGTGTCATGAAGACATTCACAGGAAGATTTTCCAGACACATTTTCGGAACCCAGATCTGCTTCACAGGCGGTCCATTCCTACAGTTAGTACCAATGTACCTGGCAAACACTTCACCATTATGATTCTTAAACAGTATATAGTTTGCATCAAAGGATTCATCAATGATGATGGGGTTAGCACAAGTGAAGCCAGTTAAATTGGATGGATCTGCTGAAGGTTCCTTTGCAGCAACCCACATGGTTTTGGGGTACTGCTCACGTTTCCAGTAAGAGCCATCTGCATTCATTTTCCTTACGAACCCAACACCCTCTTTCCTAGGGTTTCCGTTCAAAATCTGCTTTTTGAGGACATCACATAGTGTCTGATGCCCTTTAAGACTTTTGTACATCCCTGTTTCAAGCAATGTCTTCAACCTAGCATTCTCATCAGCAATAGCGGTGGTATCCTCAGCAGAGGGGTTAGTTACCGCATCAACAGTTGAAGATATTGCAACAGCAGTAGCAGTAGAACATTCAGCAACAGAAGTAGCATTATCACGCTCAATGCATTTAAGACATGGTGGTTCAAATCCTTCCTGAGTGGGACTGATCTGTTTGGCGCGAAGTGACTCATTTTCCGTTTGAAGATCTTCATGAACCGCTCTCAATTTCTCAAGATCTTGCTTCCTTTGAAGATAATCATAGGAAAGCTTTTCATGAGTGGTTGAGAGAGTTTCATGATGACTTTCAAGCTCCTGATACTTAACGTGAAGATTTTTTATGTCTTCAATTAAGGATTCAGATCGAGTCATTTCAGCACCTAACAGATCATCGCTTCTGTCTAACAGTTTTTGAATGTGTTCCATAGCTTTCTGTTGTTCAGTTGCAATTTTAGCAAGTGTTTTGTAGCTAGGTTTTGAACCACAATCAGAGTCATCGTCACTAGATGTTTGATAGTGAGTAGTGCATGTGTTTACCTTGGCACCGCGTGCCATGAAGCAGTAGGTAGAAGCGGAGTAGTCCTTGTCATTTGCATCGGTGTCGGTGATGAAGTCATTGTCTTCGGTGTTGAAGATGGACTTGGCAACGTATGCTGTAGCCAGACTTGCGACGCCTGAGTCAGATTCCTCCTCAGACTCCACCTCCGCCTCTTCAGAAGCAGACTCCTCCTCTGAATCCATTTCCTTGCCAACAAACGCACGTGCCTTGCCAGATGAGCTCTTCCTGTGTGATGAAGACTTTGAGGAAGACTTGGAAGAAGACTTTGAGTATTTCTTCTTCTTCTTCTTGTCGTCAGAGTCATATTCCTTGCTCTTCTTCTTCTTTTTGTTCTCATTGTCCCACTGTGGACACTCAGAGATGAAGTGGCCAAGTTTCTTGCACTTGTGACATGTTTTCTTCTTGTAGTCATGAGCAGGAGCTTCATCATTCCTTAAACTTGATCGGGAAGACTTTCTAAAGCCTTTCTTCTTGGTGAATTTTTGGAACTTCTTGACAAGCATAGCAAGTTCCCTTCCAATGTCTTCAGGGTCATCAGAACTGTTGTCAGATTCTTCTTCAGATGAGGAGACAGCTTTTGCCTTCAAGGCACGAGTTCGCCCATAGTTTGGACCGTAGATCTCTCTTTTCTCGGAAAGCTGAAACTCATGTGTGTTGAGCCTCTCAAGTATGTCAGACGGTTCGAGTGTCTTGAAATCAGGACGTTCTTGAATCATCAGGGCCAGGATGTCAAACGAACTATCAAGTGATCTCAGCAGCGTCTTGACGATTTCGTGTTTGGTAATCTCAGTGGCGTCGAGGGCTTGAAGCTCATTTGTGATGTCAGTGAGTCGGTCAAATGTGTGCTGGACATTCTCATTGTCATTTCTCTTGAAGCGGTTGAAGAGGTTACGAAGGACACTGATTCTCTGATCTCTCTGGGTTGAGATGCCTTCATTGACCTTGGAGAGCCAGTCCCAGACCAGCTTGGATGTCTTCAAAGCACTCACACGGCCATACTGTCCATTGGTCAGATGACCACAGATGATGTTCTTGGCAGTAGAGTCCAGTTGAACGAATTTCTTGACATCAACAGCATTGACACCTTCTCCAGCCTTGGGAACGCCGTTCTCGACGACATACCATAGGTCGACATCAATGGCTTCAAGATGCATACGCATCTTATTCTTCGAGTAGGGATATTCAGTTCCATCGAAGACGGGGCACGCAGCGGAGACTTTAATTATCCCTACAGTCGACATAGCTAAAACTCCAGGTGGTTAAACTGAATCACACAGAACAAGGGAGCACCTTGCTCTGATACCAATTGAAAGTGCATTATATCGACTAGAGGGGGGGGTGAATAGGCGATTTCTATGAAAGTCTTCAAAACATGGGAGTTTTGAAGACAAACAATAAAATTAAACCTATTACCATGCAGCGGAAGGTAGGCTACACTAGGCAAACCATAGTCAAGTATTCAATGAAGTGAATGCACAAAGACTAATAGCAGCTAGGTAGTAAGGATCAGTTAGGAAGATATTGTGAAGCCAAACAGAACACGCAGTCACTCAGTGAAGACAAATGATAGAGCAAACATACAATGTCTTCACAAGGAGGAACAGTAAGTAAAGTGAAGTGAAGATGAAACCAGTGACTCGTTAAAGACAATGATTTGTTGGACCAGTTCCAGTTGCTGTGACAACTGTACGTCTGGTTGGAGCGGCTAGGTATTTAAACCTTAGGACACACAGTCCCGGACACCCAGTCCTCACCGTATTCTCCTTGAGCTAAGGTCACATAGACCTTGCCCAATCACTCCGGTAAGTCTTCAAGGTAGACTCCCAAACCTTCACAGACTTCGTTCACTGGCAATCGACAATGTCTCTTGGAAGCTCAGAACGCGACGCCTAACCGGCTGGAGGATACACAGTCCTCAAGTGTAATAAGTCTTCAGATCACACAGACAAGAAGACTTAAGTGATGCCCAATTCTCTCTGGCTCTGGGTGGTTAGGGCTTTATCCTTGCAAGGAATTCTCTCTCAAAGGCTTCGAGGTGGGTTGCTCTCAAACAACAAAAGTCGTACTCTCAATCTGAGCAGCCAACCATTGATGGTTGTAGGGGGTGGGCTATTTATAGCCACTTGGCAACCCGACCTGATTTGTCCGAAATGACCCTGGGTCACTGAGGAACTGACACGTGTTCCAACGGTCAGATTTCAAACTCACATGGCAACTTTACTTGGGCTACAAGCAAAGCTGACTTGTTCGACTCTGGACAAGATTCGCTCTCATTGTCTTCACTCGAAGACATAGGTTTTTGGTTTAGGCATCACTTCAGTCATTCTGACTGGTTCTCTTAGACCCCACTTAACAGTACGGTGGTTCCTATGACTCAACACAAAAGAAAAAGAACTACGAAAGATCTAAGTCTTCGAGCTCCATAGGCTTCATATCGTGTCTTCTCTTGTCATAGTCTTCAATGTGAATATCTTCATATACCACCTTTGACTTCAATGTCTTCATACAATTTTAGGGGTCATCTCTGGTAGTAAAACCGAATCAATGAGGGACTTCTACCTGTGTTATCCTGCAATTCTTACAAACACATTAGTCCGTCAACTAGGTTTGTCGTCAATACTCCAAAACCAACTAGGGGTGGCACTAGATGCACTTACAGGACCCCCCGACAAGATCCTTGCCGGGAGGCGGTTTTAGCAAACCCGACAAGACCCTTGCTGTGGCAGCTCGCCCCACACCTACAGAGTGAGTCACCCTCGAGTCCACTGCCCCCATGGGGCAAGGATTCGGGAGACATCCCCGTGGTGGCATGCAGATCTTTGTGAGGACATTCAAGATCAGATACACCCTTTAGAAGATGATGATCCTTGGCGGGATCCCAGCCAAGGAGGACCACAAGGCCCCCGGCAAGAGCCTTGCCGGGGATGACAGCAGGCGCCACGGCAAGACCCTTGTCGGGGCCCCGGCAAGGCCCTTGCCAAGAACACCCGTAGGGCCACCATCAGGCCCACGCCAGTCAAACCTCCACTGCCGTTCGCATGCAGCTGCCGACCCAACCAGCAGGGCAGGCACCTGCGTGGCGGCATGCAGATCTTCGTGCAGACCCACCACTGCACCACCTCAGCTGCCTGCCTGCCTACATGGCACCGCGGGCGCCGCTGGCTAGGGCGCATGTCGACACGAGAGGGAGCAGCGACGGATGAGACAGGGCTCTCCCCTGTCCCCGATAAAGCAAGGACACCTAGGCAAGACGCATTAAATGCGCCTTGTCATGTAATGCGAGGGATAACCTCACATCACTGTACCCTTTCCACCTCCTGTGTGCCACTGTGGCAACCCCTTCCCTATAAAAGGAGGCCCGAGGCGACCAGGAGGAGGATTCGGCTTTTTGGAGCTCCTCACGCCCATAGCTAGCTCAAGAACACAGATATACAATCCACCAAAGCAGGAGTAGGGATTTACGCATCCACGCGGCCCAAACCTGGATAAACGAACCGTGTACTATCTGTTTGATCCGCTCTTCTCACGACCCCACGCCCCGCAACTGTAGTAGGGATTCTTGTGATCCCATAGGTGTCGTTCCCACCGACATCTTTGGCGCGCCAGGTAGGGGGCGCAGTTGTGAGAATCGGCTTTAGCAGTTAGTTCGACGCTTCTTCATCGTCATGGCGCCCAAGAAGAAGACGACGGTGGCGGTTGGCCCGTCGGAAGCCGGACATCCCATCCCGACGCGGGCGAGCAGCGGACCGGTCGCACAAAGGACCCGGGGCGCCATTCGTGAACACCAACACCGTCCCAGCAGCCGGAGTTTGGGAAGCGGCGATGTTCGTGCGCCTGGTAACGGGCCGCACACCGCCAAATCCAAAGAGGGAGCCAGGCCCTCCGCGAGTGATGCGGGGCCTTCCAAGATCACTGCCACCCCGCCCGAAGGCGATGCGAGGGCCTCCAAGACTCCCACGCCGGCGCCGACGGTGCGCTCCTCTCAAGCGGCGCACGACGAATGGCGTAATCACGCCGAAGACCCCGGGCGTCGCCACGGGAAGAGCCCCGAGCGCCACTCCCGGGAGGTAGAAGACCTGCCCGCTCGCCGAGGCGCTGGTGAAGATGGCATGCGACCGCGGGGTCGTGATAGAGCTCCTTCTGACATGGTCAGAAGTCGAAGCGCGTCGCGATCCGTGCAGGTTTCGCTGCCACCAACGCCAGCAGAAGCCCTGGCACGCGCAGTTGCTCCTCAATTTTCCTCCCACTACTGGGAAACTTGACGAATGGAGAGCCACTATCCGAAGCCTTGTTGCGGTGGCCAACAGAGACGAACCGAGTCTGGTGGAGCCCCCGGGTCAACGCTCCGACGGAGTCCCACGCACCAGTGGCAAGAAAGCCGGCGGCGCCGCGACCATGGTGCACTCGCCTCCTCCTCGCCCGGTACCACGGACGCCAGCCCGTCGCGATGTTACGGGCGACGAAATCTCCATAGCGTCGTCCGACCCGCGGACCCACTGTGACGAGCGCCAAGTCCTTCGGGAACGAGAACATGAAGACGCTCGAACCACTATCGAGCACTGGCGCGGAGCGCGCCACCAGTCAAACAGTCGAGCAGGGCCTGTTGTGAACCACCCGGCACCGGAGAGCCCTGGAGGCCTACCTTACGAGGTAGGCTGTCCGGCTTTTACTTGTGAGCTACGGCAGTTCCAGTGGCCCACTCACTGCACCTTCAAACCTGACGTGGGCGAAAAGTACAGCGGCAAGACCCACCCGTCCGAGTTCCTCAGCATCTACACCATTGCGATGCAAGCTGCCGGAGCCCGCGACGATAAGGTGCTTGCGAATTACTTTCCATTGGCTCTTAAACCCAACGCCATGTCATGGTTGATGCACTTGCTGGTAGACTCTATTTCCTCCTGGTCGGATTTCTGCCATGAGTTTGTGGGCGCCTTTACTGGAGGCCACCAAGCCCATGGCCAAGCGAGCGACCTGCACATCATTCCCCAGAAGGGAGGCGAGAGTCTCCGCAAGTATATATAGAGGTTCATCCGGATATAGTACAATATCCCTGACGTTCACCCTGCTGCCATCATCGGCGTGTTCCATCAGAACGTGCGTAACCGCAAGATGCGCGAAGAGCTGGCAATGAACAAGGTGAAAGATGTAGCAGAACTCTATGTTCTTGCTGACAGATGCGCCCGGGCTAAAGAAGGAAGGAAGTACCTCGACGAAGACGCCAGCGTGGAAACCGACTCCTCAGATGAAGATACTGCCGCCCCGGCGAAGAAGGGCCGGCGCCGCAACAGGAAGCGCAAAGGTAAAGCCGTGCTTGCCGTCGAGGGATCTGATGACACCGGCTCCACCAAGAAAACCAAGGCAGACGACCCCAGCAAGGAAATTGCCAGATGTGTCGCCTGCCGGGCCTTTGCGGTTGCCGAGAAGCCAGGAAACTCCGACAAGCGATACTGCAAGATCCATCGCACCAAAGGCCATGCTCTCCAAGACTGCCAACAGGTTGAGCTCCTCGCTGAGAAGCAGAGGGCTGAATATGAGAGGCGGGACAAGGAGAAGGGCCAAGACGGTGCTAAGGGGTCCAGCAAGAAGCGTGACGGCCAGGCGGGCCGTCGCGGCAAGGATAAACAACAGGAGAGGCCCGCCCGGGGCCGTGACAAAAAGCCGGAAGACGACGATCACGAAGAGGACGAGGAATCCGGTGACCAAGAGTTTCAGAAAGCTACAGAGGCCATGTGCGTCGACGGCGGCGCCTCGCTGCATACTTCTCACCGCCAGCTTAAACAGTGGGCGCGAGAGATTACAGCGGCAGAGCCATCGTTTGATGCCCAAAGGCCGCTGAAGTGGTCTAGCACACCTATCATTTTTGACACTGAGGATCACCCTGATCGCACTACTGTGGTCGGGTGCTTGCCATTGTTGGTTTCACCAACAATACGCAACCTCAAGGTGACAAAGATGCTAGTCGATGGCAGGGCCAGTCTGAACTTGATCTCGCCTGCCGTGATCAAGAAACTGTAGATTCCTGATGGAGACCTCGAAGAGACGGGCACGTTTCAGGGGGTCAACCCGGGAAGAAGACAACCTAAGGGAAAGGTCACGCTGCCCGTGACTTTTGGAAGCAATCTAAACTACAAGACGGAGAGGATCGTGTTTGATGTTGCCAAGATCCCCTTGCCTTACAACGGGATCCTTGGCCGCCCAGCGCTGGCCAAGTTCATGGCGGCGTCACACTACGCCTACAACACCCTGAAGATGCCAGGACCTGTGACGATCATCACCATCCCCTCCGATAAGAAAGATGCGCTGATTTGCGCTGACCAACTATACCAGCAAGCAGTTGCAGCAGCTGCCGCCACTAGGGCACTTGCTCCTGCCGCTGGGACCCCGGGAGGGAAGAAGAAGAAGAAGAAGACCAGTGAGACCTCGGACACCCACTCCGGCAAGCGCACCTCTTCGGAGTGTAGCGCTCCCGTCAAGGACGTGCTAGAGAGCTCCACCGGCGGAAACAAGAAGCCCAGGGCCATACCTCCGGGAACCAAGAAGGTTTCTGTCAATGAGGACGGCACGGGAGGGGCTTTCACCATAAGCTCCACCCTTGACGACAAACAGGAAGACGCGCTCGTCACCTTCCTGCGGGCGAATGTCGATGTGTTTGCATGGCAAGCTTCCAACATCCCCGGCGTTCCTAGGGAGGTGATTGAGCACCACCTTGCTGTCTGTCCTCATGCGCGGCCCGTCAAGCAGAAGGTCAAAAAGCAAGCTTTGGAACGACAAGAGTTCATCACAGGGGAGATCTGGAAACTGGAAGCAGCGGGTTTGGTAAGAGGAGTGCTCCATCTAACGTGGTTGGCCAATCCGGTCGTAGTGCGCAAGGCTAATGGGAAGTGGAGGTTGTGTATTGATTACACAGATATCAATAAGGCCTGTCCTAAGGACCCCTGCCCATTGCCGCGCATCGACCAGATTGTTGACTCCACAGTTGGGTGTGATCTGTTGTCATTCCTTGATGCCTACTCCGGCTACCACCAGATCTTCATGACAAGAGAAGACAAAGAGAAAATAGCATTGATCACCCCATGTGGTACGTATTGTTTCATGCGGATGCCTTTCGGGCTGAAGAGTGCTGGTTCGACGTTTGCAAGGGCGGTCCAGATTGGTTTTGAACCCCAGCTCCATAGAAATATGGAAGCTTATATGGATGACATAGTGGTCAAAACCAAGGACAGGGCAACCCTCATATCGGATTTGCAAGAAACATTTGCAAACCTGCGCAAGATCAATCTCAAGCTGAACCCTGAGAAGTGCATCTTTGGCGTCCCGTCCGGCAAGCTTCTCGGGTTCTTTGTATCACAGTGTGGGATAGAGGCCAATCCGGACAAGATCAAAGCTATAGAGCAGATTGAAGCACCCAAGCGAATCAAGGATGTGCGTCGGCTTGCTGGTTGCGTCGCCGCCATGGGCAGATTCATTTCCAAGTCTGCCGAGCACGCCCTTCCCTTTTTCAAGATCCTGAAAAAGGCGGGCCCGATGGAGTGGACGCCAGAAGCCGAAGCAGCATTGCAAGATTTGAAGAAGTACCTCTCCTCCGCGCCAATACTAGTTGCGCCTAGGCCACAGGAGCCGTTGCTGCTATACCTGGCGGCAACGAACCAGGTGGTCAGCGCCGCACTAGTGGCGCAGAGAGAGGTTGACGACGAGGTAATGGCAGCGACAGGGCCCGACAGCACCAATGCAGAGATGACACAACCAGTTGAAGTGCCGCTGAAGAAGAAAATGATGCAGCACCCGGTCTACTTTGTTAGTTCCCTCCTGCAGGGAGCTAGATCAAGGTACTCCGGCGTGCAGAAACTGCTCTTCGGCCTTCCTATGGCCTCGAGGAAGCTGCGTCACTACTTCCAGGCACACGAGATCATTGTCGTCACTCGCCTCCCTCTGCTACGAATATTGCACAATCCAGATGCAACGGGAAGAATTGTGGAATGGGCACTGGAGCTGTCCGGCTTTGGCCTCAAGTTTGAAAGTACTTCAACGATTCAGAGCTGAGTCCTGGCGGAGTTCATTGCAGAGTGGACAGCAACGCCTGATGAAGAAGCCCAAGAGACTGCTCTCCCCGGCAAGGACGCAAGTTGCAGTTGGATCATGTACTTTGATGGAGCTTTCTCCTTACACGGCGCCGGCGCTGGCGTACTGCTTGTCGCGCCCACCGGAGAGCACCTCAAGTACGTGATCCAGATGCACTTCCCCAGGGAAGTGTCAACAAACAATACGGCAGAGTACGAAGGGCTGCTTGCCGGTCTTAGGATCGCGGCGGACCTCGGAATCAAGAAGCTCATCGTCAGGGGCGACTCGCAGCTCGTCGTCAAGCAAGTCAACAAGGACTACCAGAGCCCGTTGATGAAGGCCTACGTCGATGAAAGAGAAAGCTGGAAGAGCGTTTCGACGGTATACAGGCTGAATACGTTCCCCGAGTGGAGAACGATATCGCTGATTACCTGTCAAAACGCGCTGCCCTCAAGCTACCTGTCGAACCAGGTACCTTAGTGCTCCAGCTAACTCAACCATCTGTTGATCCATCAACAGAGCAGAACAAGAGGAGGAAATCAGGACCCGGCACGTACTTTCCCGCCGAGCTCCCAGAGCCGCCGGCAAGGATGTTGCCAGGGACACTGAACCCGCCATGGGACGGCTAGCTCCGGCGGAGCGTCAAGCTCTTGCCGTCGAGACAGCCACTCCCATAGCAGAGGAAATGCCTTTAGTCCTCAGCATCGAGCCCCAGGCTCCAGCGTGGGCACAACATACCGTCCGATTCCTCCAAACAGGGGAACTTCCTGAAGAGCGGGAAGAAGCGGAAAAAGTAGCCCGTCGCTCTACCATGTACCAGTTCGTCGATGACGTCCTGTACAGAAAGAGGCCGAACAGTGTGAAATTGAAGTGTATCCCTCGGGAGGAAGGACTGGAGCTATTGGCGGAGATACACGGAGGCATATGTGGATCCCACATCGGGTCAAGGGCCCTTGCCGGCAAAGCATTTCAGCAAGGCTTCTTCTGGCCCACCGCCCTCCAGGATGCGACGACACTAGTCACCAGGTGTGAAGCGTGTCAGTTCCATTCAAAGAAGCTTCATCAGCCAGCTCAAGCCCTTCAAACCATTCCTCTCTCCTGGCCCTTCTCGGTCTGGGGGCTCGACATACTGGGCCCTTTCCCCCGCGCTGTCGGGGGCTTTGACTACTTGTATGTTGCAATCGACAAGTTCACAAAGTGGCCGGAGGTGGAGGCAGTGAGGAAGGTCACAGCTCAGTCAGCCGTCAAGTTCTTCAAGGGACTAGTGTGCCATTTTGGTGTACCCAACAGGGTCATCACTGACAACGGCACACAGTTCACAAGCCGCACCTTCATGCAATATATCCAAGACCTCAGCAGCAAAGTCTATTTCGCTTCCATTGCTCACCCACGAAGCAATGGTCAAGCTGAGAGGGCAAACGCTGAAGTACTGCGAGGCTTAAGGACCAAGACCTTTGACAGGCTGCACAAGAGTGGAAGGCGCTAGATTGATGAGTTGGCGACGGTTCTTTGGTCGATGAGGATGATGCCAAATCGAGCCACCGGCCAGACACCCTTTTCCCTAGTATACGGGGCAGAAGCAGTTCTCCCCACTGAACTCATATATGGGTCACCTCGAGTGCTCGCTTATGATGAGCTTGAGCAAGAGCAACTGCGGCAAGATGACGCAATGCTCCTTGAGGAATATCGTCTTTGGGCGGCTGTGAGAGCAGCACGCTACTAGCAAGCCTTGCGCCGCTACCATAGCCGCAAGGCTCATGCCCGAAGCCTTGAGGAAGGCGACCTTGTCCTTCGGCGCGTTCAATCAGCCAAGAATTCCAACAAGTTGACGCCAAAGTGGGAAGGCCCTTATCGGGTAATACGAGTCACCAGGCCCGGCGCAGTCTGCCTAGAGACCGAAGATGTCGTTCCGGTGAGTAACTCCTGGAACATTGAGCATGTTCGCAAGTTTTACCCGTAAGGTGCGGCTTGCTGGCCCCCCTGGCAAGCCACCTTTTGTACAAGCATTGCCGATGATGCATGTAACCCTTTGTACAAAGCCAGGCGCAGACCCTGAGCATAAATAAATGAAGCGCTGGCGCCCTAAGTTATAACATGCATGCTAGGTCGAGTCTCGTCCTTGGTTAGGATTGATAGTGCTTAGCGGCGACTAACCCCTAGCTTAGAGGTTGAGTGTGCGTCTCTTTGTCTTTCTTTTGTCTTCTTTGGTTCACAGGACACACGGATATCCGTGCTGAAGCACTTGGGGAGGAAAAGAAGATGAACAGACCAGCATCTAGCCCCCGGCAAGCCAGCATTGCCGGGGGCTGCAAGAGCAAATATTCACCCACGGCGAACCAGGGTTGCCGGGGGTTGCATCTTCAGATAAGTTCTTCATCCCTTATCATGCATTCCATTATAGACTGAGGTATGTGAAACCTCGTTTTCCCCTAAGCTACCGTGCTCCCATAACTCTAGGCCCTAGGGCTCGTTCCTGAGGCCAAGTTTGGTCATAGTCGCGGCAGCGAAAGGATGAAACAAGGAGCCAGAACCCGCCTCATCCCTGCCTCCACCAAAGGCGTGAGGAAGGTCGAGCGAAGTGGGGAGACGGCAAGGCCTGTTGCCGGGCAAGGAAATGTTTATCTTGAAGATATCAAGGATTTACTCCTTGTCGTGGGTTCCACCCGCAAACAAATGACCCGTCAAGCATCCCTTTTTCATTAAAAACATTCCACTCAGGTACAGTCCATAGGGAATGAAAAACATGAATGATGGGATTACAAGTTTTAAATTCAACAAAGGCCCGAAGGCTCACAAACTAAAAAGAGATAAGGTGCCTGTGATCCCTTTCTTGTCCCTCTCCTCAGGAGGCAGGTCAAGGAGGCGAAAGAGACAAAAAGAGCGCCTAGGCGAGCTACGGGTGGCAGAAGACACCAAGAGAACATCTTCGTGGCCGTCCAAAGGCTGGATGGTGATGGCGGCGCCGGAAGCAGAGCTCGAAGACGAGGCGGCAGGACGTCAGCACGCGTCGAAGGCATCGGTGCCCGCGTACTCCGACTTGACGGCCTTGCCGCCTGCCCTCTTCCTCTACCGCAGCCTCCCAACGCCAGCCGCCCAAGGAGACGACCCCGAGAAGTTCAGGGAGCCGGCGATGCGGATGATGGGGTCGCCGGTGCCGCACGGAGCGGCACCCGACACCTAATCGGACCCGTCATCCTGCCGCCTACTACCCTCGTCGTCCCTGCCACTGTCCTCCTCGTCCCTCTCGCCCGAGGAGAAGTCTTCGCTATCAGAAGAGCTCTCCATGCAGCACCTTGCATGGGTCCCAAAACACCCGAAGACCTTGACGGAGAGAAGGCCACCCTCCATCATCTTAAAATGGAGAGTGAGCCCCTCCGTCAAGCGGTGGATATGGGCAAACGTCTTCCATCCCCGACGGAGATACATCACGTGAGGGGCGGGGAAGTCGACGCGGGCCCGCGGGCCACTGATCCCGCGGCCCCTCATGTGCAGCCACAACGACTCCGACGGATCCAGCTCCATCTCCCGCGCGAATGGAGTCGGGAGACGAAGGCGACGGCGAGGCGGCCGGAGCAGCCTGACAAAGAACTCGCAAGGGTCATCCCCAACATGGCCCTCCATGGGGGGAGGAACTGCTGGCGAAGGCGAGGCCGGCGCTCCGCCCCGTCCTCCTCTTCCCCGAGCGCCTCGGCCTCGCCCACGGCCTCGCCCCCTCCCCCTTCCCCTTGCGGCTAGCTCTGCCACCGCGGGTGTAGGAGAAGGAGGGACGCGTTGTCGAGCGGCGACCCTCGCCGCCACCGTTGAAGGACCAGGATTCCCTCTCTCCATGGCGGATGGAAGGGGGAGAAGAAGCTGAAGGGAGGAGGAGATGAAGGAATGTGGGACACCATCCCCCTCCCGCTCTTTATAAAGGAACGGGGTGGGGGCTCGACCGCCCCGCTCAGCCAATCAAGACGCGGAAGGCACATAGAACTGGAACCGACCCGCCGCCCCAGCCCGTGGCGGCCCGGTTTCCCGCCTCCACCATTCGCCACCCCAAGCGCATGAGTGCCACGTGGCAGGCGTGCAGGACCGAGGCGACGGGTGAGGCGACCTCTCCCCACCCCGTGATCGTGGGGAGTGGACGCCTTGAAGACCACACCTCGGCCCCGTTCCGCCTCATCCCTGCCTCCGCCAAAGGCGTGAGGAAGGTTGAGCAAAGTGGGGAGACGGCAAGGCCTGTTGCCGGGCAAGGAAATGTTTATCTTGAAGATATCAAGGATTTACTCCTTGTCGTGGGTTCCACCCGCAAACAAATGACCCGTCAAGCATCCCTTTTTCATTAAAAACATTCCACTCAGGTACAGTCCATAGGGAATGAAAAACATGAATGATGGGATTACAAGTTTTAAATTCAACAAAGGCCCGAAGGCTCACAAACTAAAAAGAGATAAGGTGCCTGTGATCCCTTTCTTGTCCCTCTCCTCAGGAGGCAGGTCAAGGAGGCGAAAGAGACAAAAAGAGCGCCTAGGCGAGCTACGGGTGGCAGAAGACACCAAGAGAACATCTTGGTGGCCGTCCAAAGGCTGGATGGTGATGGCGGCACCGGAAGCAGAGCTCGAAGACAAGGCGGCAGGACGTCAGCACGCGTCGAAGGCATCGGTGCCCGCGTACTCCGACTTGACGGCCTTGCCGCCTGCCCTCTTCCTCTTCCGCAGCCTCCCAACGCCAGCCGCCCAAGGAGACGACCCCGAGAAGTTCAGGGAGCCGGCGATGCGGATGATGGGGTCGCCGGTGCCGCACGGAGCGGCACCCGACACCTAATCGGACCCGTCATCCTGCCGCCTACTACCCTCGTCGTCCCTGCCACTGTCCTCCTCGTCCCTCTCGCCCGAGGAGAAGTCTTCGCTATCAGAAGAGCTCTCCATGCAGCACCTTGCACGGGTCCCAAAACACCCGAAGACTTGACGGAGAGAAGGCCACCCTCCATCATCTTAAAATGGAGAGTGAGCCCCTCCGTCAAGCGGTGGATATGGGCAAACGTCTTCCATCCCCGACGGAGATACATCACGTGAGGGGCGGGGAAGTTGACGCGGGCCCGCGTGCCACTGATCCTGCAGCCCCTCATGTGCAGCCACAACGACTCCGGTGGATCCAGCTCCATCTCCCGCGCGAATGGAGTCGGGAGACGAAGGCGACGGTGAGGCGGCCGGCGCAGCCTGACGAAGAACTCGCAAGGGTCATCCCCAACGTGGCCCTCCATGGGGGGAAGAACTGCTGGCGGAGGCGAGGCCGGCGCGCCGCCCCGTCCTCCTCTTCCCCGAGCGCCTCGGCCTCGCCCACGGCCTCGCCCCCTCCCCTTGCGGCTGGCTCTGCCACCACGGGTGCAGGAGAAGGAGGGACGCGTTGTCGAGCGGCGACCCTCGCCGCCACCGTTGAAGGACCAGGATTCCCTCTCTCCATGGCAGATGGAAGGGGGACCAGAAGCTGAATGGAGGAGGAGATGAAGGAATGCGGGACACCATCCCCTCTCCCGCTCTTTATAAAGGAACAGGGTGGGGGCTCGGCTGCCCCGCTCAGCCAATCAAGACGCGGAAGGCGCAGGGAACTGGGACCGACCCGCCGCCCCAGCCCGCGGCGGCCCAGTTTCCCGCCTCCACCATTCGCCACCCCAAGCGCATGAGAGCCACGTGGCAGGCGTGCAGGACCGAGGCGACAGGTGAGGCGACCTCTCCCCACCCTATGATCGTGGGGAGTGGACGCCTTGAAGACCACGCCTCGGCCCCGTTCAGTAAATGGGCCACGCCTCCACGCCTCCCTCCGTTTATGGGGAAGGCGCGAACCGCCCCCTTTACTACGACATGGCGCATGCATGCAGAGCTCAGCCCCACGCATGCCACCCACGTCACACACGCCTCCCCACGCCGCGCCACGCGCGGGAAGTATGGGAAGCCCAGCGCGCGAAGAGACTTACCGCAGTAAAAACCGCCCCGCCTGCCCGTGCATCGTTTTTGGGCCTAGCCCAACGACGCGACTGCGCTTACGTGTGGCCCAGACCCGGGGGCTCCTGTCGGTGTACAAAAAGAGGGGTACACTTTTTGTACCCCTATAACTGTGCACGGGCAGTCTGAGCCACGGGCACCACCACACTGAGCAACGCAAGGGAGGTGAGCCAAGGTAAGGCCGAAGCTCAGGAGAAGCAAAACGACGCCAAGACCAAGACCACAAAGAGCAAAGGGGACGAAGCGGACCCCCCCGGCAAGATCCTTGCCGGGAGGTGGTTTTAGCAAACCCGGCAAGACCCTTGCCATGGCAGCTCGCCCCACACCTACGGAGTGAGTCACCCTCGAGTCCACTGCCCCCATGGGGCAAGGATTCGGGAGACATCCCCGTGGTAGCATGCAGAACTTTGTGAGGACATTCAAGATCAGATACACCCTTTAGAAGATGATGATCCTTGGCGGGATCCTAGCCAAGGAGGACCACAAGGCCCCCGGCAAGAGCCTTGCCGGGGATGACAGCAGGCGCCATGGCAAGACCCTTGCCGAGGCCCCGGCACGGCCCTTGCCAAGAACACCCGTAGGGCCACCATCAGGCCCACGCCAGTCAAACCTCCACCGCCGTTCGCATGCAGCTGCCGACCCAACCAGCTGGGCAGGCACCTGCGTGGCGGCATGCGGATCTTTGTGGAGACCCACCACTGCGCCACCTCAGCTGCCTACCTGCCTACATGGCACCGCGGGTGCCGCTGGCTAGGGCGCGTGTCGACACGAGAGGGAGCAGCGATGGACGAGACAGGGCTCTCCCCCATCCCCGATAAAGCAAGGACACCTGGCAAGACGCATTAAATGCGCCTTGTCATGTAATGCGAGGGATAACCTCACATCACTGTACCCTTTCCACCTCCTGTGTGCCACTGTGGCAACCCCTTCCCTATAAAAGGAGGCCCGAGGCGACCAGGAGGAGGATTCGGCTTTTTGGAGCTCCTCACGCCCATAGCTAGCTCAAGAACAAAGATATACAATCCACCAAAGCAGGAGTAGGGTTTTACGCATCCTCGCGGCCCGAACCTGGATAAACGAACTGTGTGCTATCTGTTTGATCCGCTCTTCTCACGACCCCGCGCCCCGCAACCATAGTAGGGATTCTTGTGATCCCATAGGTGTCATTCCCACCGACATCCTCCCAGCTAAACTAATAGCAAGGCACACATTAGGTCTAGTACATAGCATTGCATACATGATAGAGCCTATGGCTGAAGCATAGGGAACACCTTTCATTTTCTCTTTATCTTCTGCAGTGGTCGGGCATTGAGTCTGACTCAACTTCACACCTTGTAACACAGGCAAGAACCCTTTCTTTGCTTGATCCATTTTAAACTTCTTCAAAAATTTATCAAGGTATGTGCTTTGTGAAAGTCCAATTAAGTGTCTTGATCTTATCTCTAAAGATCTTGATGCCCAATATATAAGCAGCTTCACCGAGGTGTTTCATTGAAAAACTCTTATTCAAGTATCCTTTTATGCTATCCAGAAATTATATATCATTTCCAATCAACAATATGTCATCCACATATAATATTAGAAATGCTATAGAGCTCCCACTCACTTTCTTATAAATACAGGCTTCTCCCAAAGTCTGTATAAAACCATATGCTTTGATCACACTATCAAAACATTTATTCCAACTCCGAGATGCTTGCACCAGTCCATAAATGGATCGCTGGAGCTTGCACACTTGTTAGCACCCTTTGGATCGATAAAACATTCAGGTTGCATCATATACAACTCTTCTTCCAGAAATCCATTAAGGAATGCAGTCTTTACATCCATTTGCCAAATCTCATAATCATAAAATGCGGCAATTGCTAACATGATTCGGATGGACTTAAGCATCGCTACGGGTGAGAAGGTATCATCGTAGTCAACTCCTTGAACTTGTCGACAACCTTTCGCAACAAATCGAGCTTTATAGACAGTAACATTACCGTCATCGTCAGTCTTCTTCTTGAAGATCCATTTATTCTCGATGGCTTGCCGATCATCGGGCAAGTCAACCAAAGTCCATACTTTGTTTTTATACATGGATCCCATCTAAGATTTCATGGCCTCAAGCCATTTTGCAGAATCTGGGCTCATCATCGCTTCCTCATAGTTTCTAGGTTCATCATGGTCAAGTAACATGACCTCCAGAACAGGATTACCGTACCACTCTGGTGTGGATCTTACTTTGGTTGACCTACGAGGTTCGGTAGTAACTTGATCAGAAGTTTCATGATCATCATCATTAGCTTCCTCACTTACTGGTGTAGGAATCATTGGAACTGATTTCAATGGTGAACTACTTTCCAATAAGGGAGAAGGTACAATTACATCGTCAAGTTCTTCTTTCCTCTCAGACACTTCTTTTGAGAGAAACTCCGTCTCTAGAAAGGATCCATTCTTAGCAACGAATATCTTGCCTTCGGATCTGTGATAGAAGGTGTACCCAACAGTCTCCTTTTGGTATCCTATGAAGACACATTTCTCCTATTTGGGTTCGAGCTTATCAGGTTGAAGCTTTTTCACATAAGCATCGCAGCCCCAAACTTTAAGAAACAACAACTTGGGTTTCTTGCCAAACCACAGTTCATAAGGTGTCGTCTCAACGGATTTAGATGGTGCCCTATTTAACGTGAATGCAGCTGTCTCTAAAGCGTAACCCCAAAACGATAGCGGTAAATCAGTGAGAGACATCATAGATCGCACCATATCTAGTAAAGTACGATTACGACGTTCAGACACACCATTACGTTGTGGTGTTCCAGGTGGCGTGAGTTGCGAAACTATTCCGCATTGTTTCAAATAAAGTCCAAAGTCATAACTCAAATATTCGCCTCCACGATCAGATCGTAGAAACTTGATTTTCTTGTTACGATGATTTTCCACTTCACTCCGAAATTCTTTGAACTTTTCAAATGTTTCAGACTTATGTTTCATTAAGTAGATATACCCATATCTGCTCAAATCATCTGTGAAGGTGATAAAATAACGATATCCGCCATGAGCTTCAATGTTCATTGGACCACATACATCAGTATGTATGATTTCCAATAACTCTGTTGCTCGCTCCATTGTTCCGGAGAATGGAGTTTTAGCCATCTTGCCCATGAGGCATGGTTCGGAAGTACCAAGTGATTCATAATCAAGTGATTCCAGAAGTCCATCAGAATGGAGTTTCTTCATGCGCTTTACACCAATATGACCTAAACGGCAGTGCCACAAATAAGTTGCACTATCATTATCAACTCTGCATCATTTGGCCTCAATACTATGAACATGTGTATCACTACTATCAAGATTTAGTAAAAATAGACCACTCATCAGGGGTGCATGACCATAACAGATATTACTCATATAAATAGAACAACCATTATTCTCTGATTTAAATGAATAACCGTCTCACATCAAACAAGATCCAGATATAATGTTCATGCTCAACGCCGGCACCAAATAACAATTATTTAGGTCTAATACTAATCCCGAAGGTAGATGTAGAGGTAGCGTGCTGACGGCGATCACATCGACTTTGGGACCATTTCCCACGCGCATCGTCACCTCGTCCTTAGCTAGTCTTCGCTTAATCTGTAGCCCCTGTTTCGAGTTGCAAATGTTAGCAACTGAACCAGTATCAAATACCCAGGCACTACTTCGAGCATTAGTAAGGTGCACATTAATAACATGTATATCAAATATACCTTTCACTTTGCCATCCTTCTTCTCCACCAAATACTTGGGGCAGTTCTGCTTTCAGTGACTAGTTCCTTTGCAGTAGAAGCACTCAGTCTCAGGCATAGGTCCAGACTTGGGTTTCTTCACTTGAGCAGCAACTGGCTTGCTATTCTTATTGAAGTTCCCCTTCTTCCTTTACCCTTTTTCTTGAAACTGATGGTCTTGTTGACCATCAACACTTGATGCTCTTCCTTGATTTCTACCTCAGCAGCCTTTAGCATTGCGAAGAGCTCGCGAATCGTCTTATCCATCCCTTGCATATTATAGTTCATCATGAAGCTCTTGTAGCTTGGTGTAAGTGATTGAAGAACTCTGTCAATGACACTATCATCAGGAAGATTAACTCCCAGTTGAGTCAAGTGGTTGTGGTACCCAGACATTCTGAGTATATGTTCACTGACAGAACTATTCTCCTCCATCTTGCAACTGTAGAACTTATTGGAGACTTCATATCTCTCAATCCGGGCATTTGCTTGAAATGTTAACTTCAAATCCTGGAACATCTCATATGCTCCCTGACATTCAAAACGTCGTTGAAGTCCCGGTTCTAAGCCGTAAAGCATGGCACACTGAACTATCGAGTAGTCATCAGCTTTGCTCTGTCAGGTGTTCATAACATCTGGCGTTGCTCCTGCAGCGGGTTTGTCACCTAGCGGTGCTTCCTTGACATAATTCTTCTATGCAGCAATGAGGATAATCCTCAAGTTACGGACCCAGTCCATGTAGTTGCTACCATCATCTTTCAACTTAGCTTTCTCTAGGAACGCATTAAAATTCAATGGAACAATAGCACGGGCAACCTATCTACAACAACATAGACATGCAAACTACTATCAGGTATTAAGTTCATGATAAATTAAAGTTCAACTAATCAAATTACTTAAGAACTCTCACTTAGATAGACATCTCTCTAATCATCTAAGTGATCAGTGATCCATATCAACTAAACCATGTCCGATCATCACGTGAGATGGAGTAGTTTTCAATGGTGAACATCACTATGTTGATCATATCTACTATATGATTCACGCTCGACCTTTCGGTCTCCAGTGTTCCGAGGCCATATCTGCATATGCTAGGCTCGTCAAGTTTAACCCCGAGTATTCCGCGTGTGCAAAACTGGCTTGCACCTGTTGTATGTGAACGTAGAGCTTATCACACCCGATCATCACGTGGTGTCTTGGCATGACAAACTGTAGCAACGGTGCATACTCAGGGATAACACTTATACCTTAAAATTTAGTGAGAGATCATCCTATAATGCTACCGCCGAACTAAGCAAAATAAGATGCATAAAGGATAAACATCACATGCAATCAATATAAGTGATATGATATGGCCACCATCATCTTGTGCCTATGATCTCCATCTCCAAAGCACCATCATGATCACCATCATCACCGGTTTGACACCTTGATCTCTATCGAAGCATCATTATCGTCTCGCCAACTATTTCCTTCACGACTATCGCTACCGCTTAGTGGTAAAGTGAAGCAATTACATGGCGATTGCATTTCATACAATAAAGCGACAACCATATGGCTCCTGCCAGTTGCCGATAATTGTGTTACAAAACATGATCATGACATACAATAAAATTTAGCATCATGTCTTGACCATATCACATCACAACATGCCCTGCAAAAACAAGTTAGACGTCCTCTACTTTGTTGTTGCAAGTTTTACGTGGTTGCTACGGGCTGAGCAAGAACCGTTCTTACCTAAGCATCAAAAAAAATCACAACATGGTATAGTGATTGCTTTTTGATCTTCAAAAAGAACCTTGTTCATTGAATCTGATTCAACTAAAGCTGGAGAAACAGAAACCCACTAGCCACCTGTGTGCGAAGCACGTCGGTAGAACCAGTCTCGCATAAGCCTACGCGTAATGTCGGTCTGGGCCGCTTCATCCAACAATGCCACTGAATCAAGAATCAACTAGTGATGGCAAGCGATATGTATATACCCACGCCCACAACTCCTTTGTGTTCTACTCGTACATATGACATCTACGCATAAACCTGGCTCAGATGCCACTATTGGGGAATGCAGTAATATCAAAAAAAATCCTACGCAGATGCAAAATCATGGTGATGCATAGAAATGAGAGGGGAGAATGTCGTCCACATACCCTCGTAGACCGTAAGCGGAAGCATTATGACAACGCGGTTGATGTAGTCGTACGTCTTCACGATTGACCGATCCTAGTACCGAATGTACAGCACCTCCACGATCTGCACACATTCAGCTCGATGACGTCCCATGAACTCACGATCCAATAGAGCTTCGAGGGAGAGTTTCGTCTATTGATGAAGCTACCGACGCAAGGCTTCGCCTAAGCACCGCTACGATATGACCGAGGTGGATTATGGTGGATGGGGGCACCACACACAGCTAAAAGATCAATGATCAACTTGTGTGTATATGGGGTGCCCCCCTCCCCCGTATATAAAGGAGTGGAGGAGGGGGAGAGGTCGGCCCTCCTAGGCGCGCCCCAAGGGGAGTCCTACTCCCACCAGGAGTAGGACTCCAACTCTTCCAAGAGTAGGAGTAGGAGAGAGGGAAGGAGGAGAGAGGGGGGAGGAAAGGGGGGCACCCCCCTTGTCCAATTCATACTAGAGGGGGAGGGGCGCGCGGCCTGCCCTGGCCTCCCCTCCTCTTCTCGACTAAGGCCCAACAGGCCCATTACATTCCCCGGGGGGTTCCGGTAACCCCCGGAACTCCGGTATTTGTCCGAACTTGCCCGAAACCTTTCCGAAGTTCAAACATAGTCATCCTATATATTGATCTTTATGTATCGACCATTTAGAGACTCCTCTTCATGTCCCTGATCATATCCGGGACTCCGAACTACCTTTAGTACATCAAAACACATAAACTCATATTACTGATCGTCACCGAACGTTAAGCGTGCGGACCCTACAGGTTCAAGAACTATGTAGACATGACCGAGACTCGTCTCCGTTCAATAACCAATAGCGGAACCTAGATGCTCATATTGGCTCCTACATATTCTACGAAGATCTTTATTGGTCAAACCGCATAAAAACATATGTTGTTCCCTTTGTCATCGGTATGTTACTTGCCCGAGATTCGATCGTCGGTATCTCAATACCTAGTTCAATCTCGTTACCAGCAAGTCTCTTTACTCGTTCTGTAATGCATCATCCCGCAACTAACTCATTAGTTACATTGCTTGCAAGGCTTATAGTGATGTGCATTATCGAGAGGGCCCAGAGATACCTCTCCGACTATCGGAGTGACAAATCCTAATCTCGATCTATGCCAACTCAACAAGTACCATCAGAGACACCTGTAGAGCACCTTTATAATCACCCAGTTACGTTGTGACATTTGGTAGAACACAAAGTGTTCGTCTGGTACTCGGGAGTTGCATAATCTCATAGTCATAGGAACATGTATAAGTCATGAAGAAAGCAATAGCAACAAACTAAACGATCATCATGCTAAGCTAAAGGATGGGTCAAGCCAATCACATCATTCTCTAATGATGTGATCCCATTAATCAAATGACAACTCTTGTCTATGGTTAGGAAACATAACCATCATTGATTCAATGAGCTAGTCAAGTAGAGGCAAACTAGTGACACTCTGTTTGTCTATCTATTCACACATGTACTAAGTTTCTGGTTAATACAATTCTAGCATGAATAATAAACATTTATCATAGTATAAGGAAATATAAATAACAACTTTTTTATTGCCTCTAGGGCATATTTCCTTCACTCAGGCCCAGGTGCACAGGTACCCGGGTGCTAGCCACTGTAGGTTCGAGAGCAGAGCCGAAGTGGAAAGTAGTTACTTGAGGTGGACACTCCAGCATGAGCAGGGGCGGGACCGCCGGTACTACATAGTCGCACTCTTGCTCATGCTGATCGCTCTTCTCTTCTACATCATGGTTTAGAGGGAGATGATGAAACTTGTGTGTGTGCCATGACCATGCAGTTGCACTTATTCGAGACATGACATGATCGCACTTCTGTATCGCTATTTTCGAGATCTGATGATATTTCTGTTGAATGATGATGATGATGGTATGACGAGACTACTGTATGTCTATGATATGATGAGAATAGTGTATGTTTAGTATGATCTGATGAAACTATTATATAGAGCCTGTATAAATACAGCACAAATATGTAGAGGGGTGTGAATCGGTGAAAGAGGGAACATTAGCACTAGCGCTGGAAAGCACCTAGCAGTAACGCTGGCTTAGCAGCAGCGCTTCATATGAACAAGCGCTACAGATAGTGAAAGTGCTAGTTATCGACTAGAGGGGGTGAATAGGCGATTTTTATGGAAGTCTTCAAAACACGGGGGCTTTGATGACAAACAGTACAAATGAACCTATTGATATGTAGAGAAAGGTAGACTACACTAGACAAGCCATAGTCAAGTAAGCAATGAAGTGAAAGCGCGAAGACTATCAGCAGCTAGGTAGTATGGATCAGGATGGAAGATAGTATGAAGCCAAACAACAACATTATTCACACAATGAAGTCAATCAGATCATGCAAGCAGGCAATGACTTCACAAAGACAAACTATAAGTAAAGAGAGGTAAAGGATAGAACCAGTTGCTTGGTGAGGACAAGGATTTGTTGGACCAATTCCAGTTGCTGTGACAACTGTACGTCTGGTTAGGGAGGCTGAGATTCAACTCAGAAGACCGCGTCTTCACCTTATTCCCCTTGAGCTAAGGACATACAGTCCTCGCCCAATCACTCTGGTAAGTCTTCAAGGTAGACTTCCAAACCTTCATAGACTTCGTTCACCGGCAATCCACAATGACTCTTGGATGCTCAGAACGCGACGCCTAACCGGCTGGAGGATTCACAGTCCTCAAGTGTAACAAGTCTTCAAATCATGTAGACAGAAAGACTTCAGTGATGCCTAACACTCTTTGGCTATGGGTGTTTAGGGCTTTGTCCTCGCAAGGATTTCTCTCTCAAAAGCTTCAGAGGTGGGTTGTTCTCAAACGACAAAAGCCATGCACTAACTCTGAGCAGCCACCAATTTATGGTGTAGGGGGTGGGCTATTTATAGCCAGGAGGCAACCCGACCTGATTTGTCCGAAATGACCTTGGGTCACTAAGGAACTGACATGTGTCCAACGGTCAGATTTCAAACACAAGCGGCAGCTTGACATGGGCTGCAAGTAAAGCTGACTCATCCAGCTCTGGATAAGATTTGCTCTCATTGTCTTCACTCGAAGACATAGAATTTGGTTGAGCATCACTTTAGTCACACTGACTTTGTTCACTTGGACCCCACTTAACAGTATGGTGGTTCCTATGACTCAACAAAGAAGAAAAGGAAACTACAAAACAACTATGTCTTAGCAATCCATAGTCTTCATGCGATGTCTTCTCATGTCATAGTCTTCAATGTGAATCTCTTCACAGACCACCATTGTCTTCAATGTCTTCACACATTTTTAGGGGTCATCTCTGGTAGGTAAACCGAATCAATGAGGGACTACTACCTGTGTTATCCTGCAATTCTCACAAACACATTAGTCCCTCGACCAAGTATGTCGTCAATACTCCAAAACCAACTAGGGGTGGCACTAGATGCACTTACAATCCCCCCCTTTTTGGTGATTGATGACAAACTAGTTGAAGTTTTTAACGGGGATAAAAGTATGTGAAAGTTTAGAGATTTAAGGCATTGTCTTCATAAGTAGCAAAAGGCTCCCCCTGAAGATGTGCATATAAGTAGTTTGCTCTTGAATGCAAATGCACATGGCAGGTTTTACTTGTGGAGATCCTCTTCAACCTATGAAGACAATTCATTATGCATATAAAGATATAACGAAAATAATGACATGCATAATGAAAAATGGACGTCTGCGGAATGACTTCATGCGGAATTTATCATCGCATCACAAAGTGGCAGACAAAGTAGCAGATGACCATCAAGTTTAAGTGTTACAACCCAAAGAACCAAATGTATCAAAAATGAGAGTTGTAACCACTTAGCAAAAAAATAGCAACCACCCATATGGACCCGCTTGAAGACTATCAACTCATATGCTTCTCCCCCTTTTGTCAGTAAGGACCAAAAAGGTTTTAAGACATAGAGCATCTACTCGTTCCCATCAGGAGTAGATGAAAGTGCAGGGTCGGTGTTGGAGTTCGGTGGTGCAGAGGAGCCTGGTGCAGTGTTGAGACGCAGAGAAGCCATGGCTGGTGAAGTGGCATCGTCTTCTTCTTCGACGACTCTCGCAACAACAGTTGCAGCTGAAGATGAATACTCAGAATCTTCAGTGGGTGGAGTTCGATGCCAGCTTGCATTGCGAGGAGGAGTGGAGTCAAATTTGTAACCCTCAGTGAAGCCATCTTCGCGAAGATCTTCTTCAGGGCATAGAAGTGTGAGACTCTTCCAGGACCTCCTACAGGCTTCATGGGCAACAAATGAGTTCTTGGTGGCCAAGTTTCTGATGTGATTGACGTCCACCAAGATGCTATGAATCTGACGCTTGAGCCACTCATGGTGCCTATCTTGTTTCTGATGCAAGGCCATAAGAAGCTCTCGGTCACTGAGCACACGAGATCACTTTCGAGGCCATTGAGCAATGGTGCTTTCAGTGGCTTCAGTAGTTGCACGATGAGGTGCGCGTGTATTGCCAGCCAGAGGATAGACATGAGTTGCAGCAAGAAATCCCTCAATTGGTTGCGAGAAGCTTTGGCGATCAATATTATGAAGATAAATTGGCTCCTTGGCAGGCTCAGTGTAGATGGCTTCGACAGACATATCAACCTCAGGCAAGAAGATAAGATGGTTGCGCGCAGAGGGCTGATAGTCGATAGAAGAGTGAAGCTTGATTAAGCGCATCACCCATGGAGCATAAAACTTCAAGCCAAATAGATCAATTCCAGATGCAGCAAGTTGCCTGATGAAGAAATCTTGAGCATTGAAGCTGTTGCCATTGAGAATATAGAACACCAATGTCTTCATCGTGCCTTCAAGCTTGGCTGCGGGAGAATGTCCTTTGACGGGCCATAGAGTTACAATGTGATAAATGGTTCGGGGCAGATACTCGAGGTCTTCGACAAAGAATTCCTTAGGATATTCAGCATCTTGTGGCAGTGGCTTCATTATGCTGAGCATCTGACTCATGTTGGGCTCAGGCTTCTGAAATATGCTCTATGATGCATTCCTATGTAGCTGAAAACTAGGTTCATAGAACTCACTTGGAGTGGGAAGGGAAGTAAGCTCGATTATATCTTGAGCTTTGGCTTCATGATGCACATCGCCTATCATCCACTCAAGGACCCAAGTCTTCGGATCCCTGTTGTAGCCACGAATATGAAGAGTAGCATCGAACTGTAGCAGAAGCTCTTCATTCCAATGCTCTTTGTCAGTGACAAACTGCAGAAGGCCAACATCTCTGAAACAGTCTAGAGCTTCTTCCAAGCAGGGCAGTCCAGCAATGGCTTCACAATCCAGACGCATGTGAGGAAAGATCCGCCCTTGATTGTATAAGATACATGAGTAATAACTGCGCTGCTGAAAGCTCCAGAAGTGATCAGATGAGATCTTTGGCTTCGAGTACGGGTTCTTGGCACTGTCAAAGAATGTGTTGTGTGCCCTGAAGCTGTTCACACTGAACGATCCTGGCGATGTTGCAACACTGGGAAACCTTGGCAGTCTGGGCTTTGGCTTGTGGACCTGAGGCTTGTGCTCCACATGATATTCATATTGTGGTTCAGGAGCAGTGGGAGGAACCAGAATAGACCATCTGACAGTGAAAGGTTGGCCGCGGTCAAATGCTTGCTCAATAGTGTGAGGCCTTGGGGGTAGAACAACAGCTTTGGCATTGACTGTGGCTTTAGGTTGCACACTAGCTTCAGGTGCAACATTAGCTTCAGGCGCCACAATATTTTCAGCCATGACAACGTCATTGGCTTCAGCAGTGGTGTTTGTGGCCACCTCAATGTTTTCAACCTCCTCTTCAGTAACAGGAGGGTCGGGCACTAACATGTTCTCCTCGAGAACAACTTCTTGAGTGACTAGGGGTGTGGCAACTCTTTCTTCTTGACTCGGTTCTTGATTTTCATCGGCTGATGTAGCCGGAATGTCTTCAACAACATTGGCTTCAGACTCAGAGACATTAGCAGTGGGAGTGGCTTTAGGAAACACTTGGCGTGTCACCGAGCTTTGTTGCACTTCTCCCTCTGGAATGCTCAACATAGCGACCTGTGGCCTAGGGCCTTTGCGAAGCCTGTGGAGTGCGGGCGACGCTTGTGCTGATAGAGTGGTCTGGACCATGTAGTCGTTGTCAATCACCAGAGTGGTGACTTGAGATGGTGGAGTACGGGGTGTGTCTTAATTACTTGGGGTCTCTTGTTGAGGGCGATCATCCCACGAAGCATCCTAAGCGATTGGCGTCAAAGGACGACCAATGCTGATGAGTTCGATGTTCGTGAGAACAGGCGATGATACCAGTTTGTGCTTGATCTGAGGAAGGACTTCATCATATTCTACATTGTCTTCACGACCAATGTCTTCAGCTATGATGGGGTCAACAGCTGGTACTTCTTCGTCTTCAGGAGCCTCTGTGGTAGTAGGCTCGTGAACTACAAGTTGATGCTCTTGGTTGGAGGAAGCAGGACGTGCAACTGAGATGGGCTCAACAACAAGTGACTCTGTGGCAGCAGCACGCTCTTTCCGCGAAGACTTTGGCTTCGGCTTCTTTGTTGATGGAGTACCATTAGAGGCATTCTTGTGCTTGCGCTTCTTGGCATCGGCTTTAGCTGCCCTTGTCTTCTTCAGTTCCGAAGCTGCTGAGGGGACCTTAGGCCTCGAGCCTGTCATGCTGGCAGGGAAGACAATGCTAGGTGCTTCCTACCTTGGTGCTTCAGTGCGTGCCGCAGCAGACTTCTTCTTCTGTTTGGCAGCCATTCTGGGGTCGATGCCAGGATGCCCCAGAGCCTTACGCTTCTCAACCTCATTGTGTGCTTGAACACATTTCTCAGCGAAGTATTTCATCTGCTCTCTTGAACCTTTAGCTTCCTTGTGTTTCTTGTGAAATTGCTCCTTGAGCTCAATCATCATCACCTTGAAGCTTTGAACTTCTGCCACACTGAGCTTTGCCATGTTCTTCTTGAACTGCGCCTTTTCATAATCAATTTTGTTCTTCAGCTCGACGATTTTCTAAGCCAAGGCCAGTTTGTTTGCAATGGCTCCATGAAACATGACGCTTATGCTGATTGGCAGCTGAAGATCATCAATGCTGAGGCTTTGATCATTGAACCATTCATCAATGAAATTGTTCAAAATATCAACGGCAAAGAGGGGCAGATCGTTGAAGATCTCTACCTGTTGCTTGCTCTTGATCAGCTGCTCAAGGGCTTCATCGCCAAGCTCGTCATCGCTAGACAGATCAATGGTTTCATCTTTGTTCCGCAGAATGGTAGCAGGTGCAAGTTCATGCCCAGAAATATTCTTGGGCTTCTCCGTCTTCTTGGAGACACGAGAAAGATCTTCAGATTGCACACTGGGTTCAGGAGGTGCAGTGGCCAATGGCTTCGCACGTGAAGCTTTTGGTGCGGTAGAGGGCTTCGAAGCCTTTGACTTCTTTGGCTTCTACTTTGGTGGTGTCGGCGCATCTTCAGAAGCTGCATCGTCAGCTGAGTGGTCCACCGTAGCCCCTTGTACAGTTATGTAAGTGATGAGGCCTTCGAGGTTGTAGAAGGGGCCAATTTCATTGGGATTGGCATCACGTGTGCCATCAGCCCTTGGAGCAGACGGGCCAGGGTTGAAATTGAGTCCCAGGTCCTTGTTCTTTGCAGCAGACTCCTTTGCAAACTGGAAATTGCGCTTGAAGAGATTGTCTTCACGACACCATAGCAGAGATGACGGGTCGGCATTGTCTGGCTGCGGTCCACGGACCATGCAAGGATAGAAGCCTTGAGCTATGGCTTCAGACTTGGACTTGGGCTGAAGACCTCTGTATACAATATCTCCCCAGGGGCCCTTGATGGCGTTCTTTTTAGCATATCGGCAGTTACAAATCTGTATTTGTACCATTCCTCTGCCCAATATCTTCGAATACATTGGATTAGGTTCATGCGTTCTTTGTAGGTTTCCTCAGGATCTACCTTGTACATTTCAAAGAGATCTGGTGGCAGGTCCTTGGTTGTATTCCCACGGTGTTGTCTGTCACCCTTCCTAGCTGATTTCTCAGTGGCCATTGTATTCAAGCTGAAAGGCTTCAAGACTATGAATGGCTTTCGTCTGCTGGTCAAACAGGAACTGGCTTCAGGAGAATTGATGTGTCGTTGTAAGAATTCTGCAAACGAATGCAGACTATGAGAACCAGGGGATTCTCCCACGGACATGTACCTGTGACAGCATTAGAGGTGCGAAGGAGAATAGGTCATATGCATTCTTAGAAGATTTTGAAGATAAATCAGTTTGAATACATTGACCTCATGGTGCGAAGACATTCACTTATTTGGAGAGAGTTGGTTCCAGATTTGTACGAATCCATGAATAAGTAAAAGTGAGGAATCTAACTAGTTGTGAAGCATAAGTGAATATACTTGGCATGATATGAGATGCAGAACAAGATAGATCCAGATTTGCAAGTTTAGAAACCACTTCTGGTTGAAGTGGATGGATCTGACGGATCAAAAGGGAAGTAAAAGTAAGATTTAATTACCACACGAAGAACTGCTAGACGAAGTTGAGAGGGAGGCCGAACAATTCAATTTCCCGTGCCCTAACTTGACGGCGGAAGGCACCTACGGCAGCGGCGGAGAGAATGAGGTCCGCGGCCGGCGTGAGGACGGCGTCGAAGAAGTCGCGGCAGCTAAGCGCTTCGTCTCCGGCGTCGTCATGAGCTAGCAGAGGCACTAGGGTTTGTGCGGGGTGGCGAAGTGGTGAGTTGAGTATTTATAAGGAAAGGGACAGCACAGTGTAATTACGCAGGTGCCCCTAGCAGTTTACATCTGAAGGACACGTGGCATGCATGCAACACATTGGAAGTTTTTCCATGTTCCCACACATGCCTGGCTTGTCG
The DNA here is from genome assembly GCF_002162155.2 of Triticum dicoccoides. Classification (NCBI taxonomy): domain Eukaryota; kingdom Viridiplantae; phylum Streptophyta; class Magnoliopsida; order Poales; family Poaceae; genus Triticum; species Triticum dicoccoides. The sequence goes on along the minus strand of NC_041392.1, from coordinate 314,042,488 downwards.
GGTGGTCATTCCGGCTTCTCCGGGTTTCAGGCAATAAGGATATAGCATTAAAAAATTTAATTTTTGTCTCTGTGTCTTCTGCTGACAAGGACTCAGAGAAGACAATCGAAAGTTTCAATAGAACGCATATGATTTGGATAGATAGAATCTGAGGTAGAAGCATAGAGGGGGTTAGGGTCCGATCACATTCACTTAGATCAAAAGATTCAAACATGAGGCCATAGCTATAAGTGAATGTTGTAGAGGACAGAACACCAATATATGTATATATCAATATGATACCAAATCAACATTGTGAAGATAAACATGAAGTCGAATCAATGTTGAAGATAAAACCAAATGCGAAGATTATGAAAATGTGATGCCAATTGAAAACACTTCAAGTAAGACTTTGGTGGTGGCATTACCCACCGTATAGGAAGTATTAGACCCAGACACGGCGCACAATCATCATGGCGCTCCGAAGTCAAATTCCGCATTGATGTATTCACACTTAGAGTGTACGTCTTCATTGATTGAAGATATACATTACTCCATGTGTTGCACATCTAAGTCATCAACATGCATAAGCGTTAGGATGTGTGTCCAATTACAGGACATTTGAGGATTCTAAGATATTTAGCTCACACGGCAACTTGCAAAACCTTTTCTCATCCAAGGGCTTTGTGAAGATATCAGCCAATTGCTCTTCAGTGTTGACGTGAATGATATCAATATCTTCCTTCATGACATGATCTCTGAGAAAGTGATGACGAATTTCAATGTGCTTTGTCTTCGAGTGCTAAACTGGGTTGTTGGCATTCTTGATGGCGCTTTCATTATCGCAGTATAGTGGCACTTGCTTCAGATGAATGCCATAGTCCTTGAGAGTTTGCTTCATCCATAGAAGCTGAGCATAGCAAGATCCAACAGTAATGTATTCAGATTCAGCAGTGGAGAGAAACACTTGGTTCTGCTTCTTTGAAGACCAACAAACAAGAGATCGTCCAAGAAAGTGACATGTGCCTGATGTGGACTTGCGATCAACCTTGTCACCAGCATAATCAGCATCTGAGAATCCAACTAGATCAAACTCTAAGCCCTTTGGATACCATAATCCTAGTGTTGGGGTGTAAGCCAAATATCAAAGAATTCGCTCCACAGCTAAGTGATGCGACTCCTTTGGTGCCGCTTGGAATCGGGGACACATGCAAACGCTAACCATGATATCTGGCCTAGATGCACATAAATAGAGTAAATAACCAATCATGGAGTGGTATACCTTTTGATCGAACTCTTTACCATTGTCGTCGGGGCCCAGATAACTTTTGGTTGGCATTGGCGTCGTGTATCCCTTGTAGCCTTGCATTCCAAACTTCTTCAGGCAATCCATCATGGACATCTGATATTGCTCTTGCATCATGTGTCCAAACTCATCACTGTATCTTTTGTCAGTGCAGCTGAAGATAATGTCATCCACATAGATCTGGCACACAAATAGTTCACCATCGTATGTCTTCATGAAGAGAGTGGGATCCAGGGAACCAGGTTTGAAGCCTTTGCTCTTCAGGAAGTCTTTGAGTGTGTCATACCAAGCACCAGGGGCTTGTTTGAGTCCATATCGTGCCTTGTTGAGCTTGTCTACCATATTAGGATGTTTTGGATCTTCAAAGCCAGGTGGTTGTGCAACATACACTTCTTATTCAATCTTGTCGTTGAGAAAGGCACTCTTTACATCCATTTGATACAGAAGGATGTTGTGATGGTTGGCATAGGCTAGCAGTATGTGAGTGGCTTCAAGCCTAGCCACCGGAGCAAATGTTTCATCGAAGTCAATCCCTTCAACTTGAGTGTATCCTTGAGCAATGAGACGAGCCTTGTTTCTGACAACTTGACCATGCTCATCTTGTTTGTTGCGATAGATCCATTTGGTGCCTATGATATTATGCTTCTGTCAGGACGCTTAACCAATTCTCACACATTGTTTAGCTCAAACTGTTGAAGCTATTCTTGCATCGCTTGAATCCATTCAGGTTTCGTGAAGGCTTTGGCAACTTTCTTGGGTTCAGATATAGAGACAAATGCAAAGTGCCCACAGAAATTTCCTAGCTGTGTTGCTCTTGAATGAGTGAGTGGACCATGTGCATTGATGCTATCAATTATCTTCTCAATCTGTACTTCATTTGCAACATGAGGATGTATTGGTCGAAGACTTTGCTCTGGCTGATCATTGTTTTCATCATCAGTATTGACTTCGGGTTGAGCAGTGTCTTCGGGTTGATTAGGTGCAGAAATGATGAGTTCTTCTTCAGCTTGTGCCTCTGAAGGTATGATTTCTCCAGTTCCCATAAGCTTAATCAATTCACTAGGAGGGACTTCATCTAGCACATTTGGCAGGTGCTCTCTTTGCGAGCCGTTAGTCTCATCGAGCCGCACATCCACAGTTTCAACCACTTTATAGTGAAAGAGGTTGAAGACTCTGTAGGAGTGTGAATCCTTTTCGTAACCGAGAATAAAACCTTCATGTTCTTTCGGTGCAAATTTTGAAGTGTGATGCGGATCCTTGATCCAGCACCTGGCACGAAATACTCTGAAGTAGCTTATGTTTTGCTTCTTACCAGTTAGTAGCTCATATGATGTCTTCTTTAGAAGCTTGTGAAGATAGACATGGTTGATGACATGGCATGCAGTATCACTGGCTTCAGGCCAAAACTTCCTTGGAGTCTTGTACTCATCAAGCATCATCCGAGCCATCTCAATGAGGGTTTTGTTCTTGCGCTCCATGATGCCATTCTGCTGAGGTGTGTATGGAGCTGAGAACTCATGAGTGATGCCCAATGTATCAAGATAGGTGTCGAGGCCGGTGTTCTTGAACTCTATGCCATTGTCACTTCTGATGTGCTTGATATAGATGCCATAGTTCGTCATGGCACGATTGGCAAATCATCTGAAGACATCCTGTACTACAGTCTTGTGAAGAATTATATGCACCCAGGTATATCTAGAGTAATCATCAACAATAACGAAACCATAGGGACAAGCAGTGGTCGCAAGAGTGGAGTAATGAGTAGGGCCGAATAGGTCCATGTGAAGAAGCTCGAATGGACGTGATGTCATCATGATTGTCTTCAAGGGATGCTTGGCCCTAGTCATATTCCCAGCTTCGCAGGCACCACACAGATGATCTTTTTTGAACTTGACACCCTCGATGCCTACGACATGCTTCTTCTTAGCGAGGGTGTACAAGTTCTTCATGCCATCATGCCCTAGCCTTCGATGCGAGAGCCAGCACTCTGAAGCTTTTGCTAGAAGACATACGGCCAAATGTGGTCCTGCTGAGAAATCTACCATGTACAGATCATCTTTTCGGTACCCTTCAAAGACTAGAGATTTTTCAGATTCCATAAGCACAAGGGAATGATATTTTCCAAATATTACTACCATATTCAGATCACAAAGCATTGAGACGGGCATTAAGTTGAAACCAAGGGATTCAACAAGCATCATTTTATCCATGTGCTGGTCCTTTGAGATTGCAACTCTACCTAGACCAAATACCTTGCTTTTACTAGTGTCAGCAAATGTGATGTGACTCTTGTTAGATGGACGTAACGTTGAGTCCATGAGAAGACTTCGATCACCAGTCATGTGGTTAGTGCCTCCGCTGTCCATAATCCATTCAGAAGCCTTTGGTATCGTACCGTACAGTGCAGTTAGGGGATGATACGTCTCCGTCGTATCTATAATTTTTTATTGTTCCATGCCAATATTATTCAACTTTCATATACTTTTGGCAACTTTTTGTACTATTTTTGGGACTAACATATTGATCCAGTGCCCAGTGCCAGTTCTTGTTTGTTGCATGCTTTTTGTTTCGCGGAATATCCATATCAAATGGAGTCCAAACGGGATAAAAACTGGCGGAGATTTTTTTGGAATATATATGATTTTTGGGAAGAAAAATCCACGCGAGACGGTGCCCAAGGTGGCCACGAGGCAGGGGGGCGCACCCCTGACCCTCATGGGCCACCCGTAAGGCGGTTGATGCCCTTCTTTCGCCACAAGAAATCTAATTTCTCGATAGAGATCGTGTTAAAATTTCAGACCAATCGGAGTTACGGATCTCCGGGAATATAAGAAACGGTGAAAGGGTAGAATCTGAGAACACGGAAACAGAGAGAGACAGAGAGACATATCCAATCTCGGAGGGGCGCTCGCCCCTCCCATGCCATGGAGGCCAAGGACCAAAGGGGAAACCCTTCTCCCATCTAGGGAGGAGGTCAAGGAACAAGAAGACGAAGGGCCCCCCTCTCCCCTTCTCTTCCGGTGGCGCCGGAACGCTGCCGTGGCCATAATCATCATCATCACCGTGATCTACACCAACACCTCCGCCATATTCACCAACATCTCCATCACCTTCCCCCCTCTATCTACGGAGGTCCACTCTCCCGCAACCCATTGTACCCTCTACTTGAACATGGTGCTTTATGCTTCATATTATTATCCAATGATGTGTTGCCATCCTATGATGTCTGAGTAGATTTTTGTTGTCCTATCGGTGGTTGATGAATTGCTATGATTGATTTAATTTGCTTGTGGTTATGGTGCTGTCCTTTGGTGCCGATCATATGATTGCGCGCGTGGATCACACCCTAGGGTTAGTTGTATGTTGATAGGACTATGTATTGGAGGGCTAGAGTGACCGAAGCTTCAACCTAGCATAGAAATTGATGCATACGGGATTGAAGGGGGACCAATATATCTTAATGCTATGGTTGGGTTTTACCTTAATGAACATTACTAGTTGCGGATGCTTGCTAATAGTTCCAATCATAAGTGCATAGAATTCCAAGTCATGGATGACATGCTAGCAGTGGCCTCTCCCACATAATACTTACTATCGGTCTAGTAAAGTAGTCAATTGCTTAGGGGCAATTTTGCAACTCCTACCACCACTTTTCCACACTCGCTATATTTACTTTATTGTTTCTTTATCTAAACAGCCCCTACTTTTTATTTACGTAATCTTTATTATCTTGCAAACCTATCCAACAACACCTACAAAGTACTTCTAGTTTCATACTTGTTCTCGGTAAAGCGAACGTCAAGCGTGCGTAGAGTTGTATCGGTGGTCGATAGAACTTGAGGGAATATTTGTTCTACCTTTAGCTCCTCGTTGGGTTCGACACTCCTACTTATCAAAAACTGTTGCGATCCCCTATACTTGTGGGTTATCAAGACCTTTTTCTGGCGCCGTTGCCGGGGAGCAATAGCGTGGGGTGAATATTCTCGTGTGTGCTTGTTTGCTTTATCACTAAGTAATTTTTATTTTTTGTTCTTAGTTGTTTTCTATCTTTAGTTATGGGTAGGAAATGCAAAATACCAAAAAAAATAGTTGTACCTACTAAACCAATGGCTGAAGAACCACTCAAAATATATCACACTGCTGAAGCTTATTACTTGGATCATCTTCGATCCTATGTGCTCGTGTTGAAACCCCAACTAGCTTAGTTGAGGGAAAATCTTTAGATGAGCATGCTTGTTTTGTGCGACACCGAATATCTGAAAAAGGGAAAACTTTACTGGATCAAATTCATCGTTTGCAATGCTATGCTTGGAAGTTATGTGAAATATATGATTATACTTGTTGTTCTGAAGACCCTAAGAAACACCTTCCCTACCAATGTTTGTTTAGTGATAATGGAATCGTATCTTCGTATGCTAAGGGTGTTTATAGTTACTATGATGTTCAACAAATTGAAGAATTTGTTGCTTTTAAGGGTGCTTACGAAATTGCTTCTTTGATTGAAAAGTATGATGCTACTCTTTACAAATATGAAAAATTTTCCGTACTTAAATATTGCTATGATAATTATGCTTCTAATGCCTATGTTGAACCATATATTGAGTACTATTCCGCTGTCCAAGAAGAGACTAATATTTTGCAGGAGTCTATGGAAGAAGAAATTGATGAAACTGTGAGCTCATTGGATGAAAAAGATGATGAGGAGAGCGAAGAACAAAAGGAGGAAGAGTGGATTAGCTACCCGTGCCCACCTTCTAATGAGAGTAACTCTTCAACTCATACATTGTTTAAATTCCCTTCGTGCTTACCGAGGGATGATTGCTATGATGATTGCTATGATCCTGTTGATTCTCTTGAAATATCCCTTTTGATGATGCTTGTGGCCAAGATGCCAATATGAATTATGCTTATGGAGATGAACTTGCTATAGTTCCTTATGTTAAACATGAAATTGTTGCTATTGCACCCACGCATGATAGTCCTATTCTCTTTTTGAATTCTCCCAACTACACTATATCGGAGAAGTTTGCCCTTATTAAGGATTACATTGATAGGTTGAGTTTTACTACTACACATGATGATTTTGATGAATATAATATGCATGTGCTTGCTGCTCCTAGTTGCAATTATTATGAGAGAGGAACTATATCTCCACCTCTCTATGTTTCCAATACGATAAAATTGCAAGAAACTGTTTATACTATGCATTGGCATTTACTTTGTGTGCATGAATTGTTCTTTTATGACATGCCCATGCATAGAAAGAGAGTTAGACTTCTTCATTACATGATATATGTTACTTTGTGCTCACTACTAAATTATAAATCATTGTTAATTAAAATTGGCTTTGATATGCCTTGGGATCCGGGTGGATTCATTACTTGAGCACTATATGCCTAGCTTAATGGCTTTAAAGAAAGCGCTGCCAGAGAGACAACCCAGAAGTTTTAGAGAGTCCTTTATCTATGTTGTGTGAATTTATAAAGTTTAAATATAAAAATAATGTGCTAAGGTTTGCCTTTAGGATGTTTACATTTGCTTGATGGTTTGTACGGTGCAGGACAGAAACTTTGGATGTAGTGCGCGATTTTACATTTTTAGCTGGAACGTCAAATGGTTCTGATTCTTTTTGCACTGTCTTACTATACAAATTTTTTATTTTTCCTAATTTTGGTAGAATTTTTCAAGTATCAGAAGTATGGTGAATGTTCATATTATTACAGACTTTTCTGTTTTAGACAGATACTGTTTTTGATGCATAGTTTGCTTGTTTTGATGAAACTGTCGATTTATATCAGTGGATTAAGCCATGAAAAAGTTATATTACAATAGAAAAAATGCAAAAACAAAATATTAATTGGTTTTCAACAGTACTTAGAGTAGGGATTTGCTTTATTATACTAACGGATCTTACCAAGTTTTCTGTTGGAGTTTTGTGTGGATGAAGTGTTCGATGATCGAGAAGGTCTCGATGTGAGAAGAAGGAAGAGAGGCAAGAGCTCAAGATTGGGGATGCCCGAGGCACCCCAAGTAAATATTCAAGGAGACTCAAGCGTCTAAGCTTGGTGATGCCCCGGAAGGCATCCCCTCTTTCTTCAACAAGTACCGGTATGTTTTCGGATTCGTTTCTTTCATGCGATATGTGCAATCTTGGAGCATCTTTTGCATTTAGTTTTCATTTTTCTTTTATGCACCATGCTGGTATGAGATAGTCCTTGGTTGATTTATAGAATGCTCTTTGCACTTCACTTATATCTTTTGACTATGGATTTATAGAATGCTTCATGTGCTTCACTTATATCATTTGAAGTTTGGATTGCATGTTTCTCTTTACATAGACAACCGCCATTTGTAGAATGCTCTTTTGCTTCACTTATATTTGTTAGAGTGTGGGCATATATTTTGTAGAAAGAATTAAACTCTATTTCTTCACTTATATCTATTTAGAGAGATGACAGGAATTGGTCATTCACCTGGTTAGTCATAAAATCCTACATAAAACTTGTAGATCACTGAATATGATATGTTTGATTCCTTGCAATAGTTTTGCGATATAAAGATGGTGATATTAGAGTCATGCTAGTGGGTAGTTGTGGATTGTAGAAATACTTGTGTTGAGGTTTGTGATTCCCGTAGCACGCACTTATGGTGAACCTTTGTGTAACGAAGTTGGAGCATGAGGTATTTATTGATTGTCTTTCTTATGAGTGGCGGTCGGGGACGAGCGATGGTCTTTTCCTACCAATCTATCCCCCTAGGGGCATGCGTAGTAGTACTTTGCTTCGAGGTCTAATAAACTTTTGCAATAAGTATGTGAGTTCTTTATGACTAATGTTGAGTCCATGGATTATACGCACTCTCACCCTTCCACCATTGCTAGCCTCTCTAGTATCGTGCAACTTTCACCGGTACCATAAACCCACCATATACCTTCCTCAAAACAGCCACCATACCTACCTATCATGGCATTTCCATAGCCATTCCGAGATATATTGCCATGCAACTTTCATCGTCATTATATACATGACTTGAGCATTCATTGTCATATTGCTTTGCATGATCGTAAGATAGCTAGCATGATGTTTTCATGGCTTGTCCAGTTTTTGATGTCATTGCTATGCTAGATCATTGCACATCTCGGTACACCGCTGGAGGCATTCATATAGAGTCATATCCTTGTTCTAGATATCGAGTTGTAATATTGAGTTGTAAGTAAATAAAAGTGTGATGATCATCATTATTAGAACATTGTCCCATGTGAGGTTATCAAAATAAAAGTGGCCAAATAAGCCCCACAAAAAAAGAGGCCAAAGAAGCCTACAAAAAATAAAAATAAAACAAAAAAATGAGAGAAAAAGAGAGAAGGGGCAATGTTACTATCCTTTTACCACACTTGTGCTGCAAAGTAGCACCATGCTCTTCATATAGAGAGTCTCTTGAGTTATCACTTTCATATACTAGTGGGAATTTTCATTATAGAACTTGGCTTGTATATTCCAATGATGGGCTTCCTCAAATGCACTAGGTCTTCATGAGCAAGCAAGTTGGATGCACACCCACTTAGTTTCAATTTGAGCTTTCATATACTTATAGCTCTAGTGCATCCGTTGCATGGCAATCCCTACTCACTCACATTGATATCTATTGATGGGCATCTCCATAGCCTGTTGATACGCCTAGTTGATGTGAGACTATCTTCTCCTTTTTGTCTTCTCCACAACCACCATTCTATTCCACCTATAGTGCTATGTCCATGGCTCACACTCATGTATTGTGTGAAGGTTGAAAATGCTGAAGCGCGTTAAAAAGTATGAAACAATTGTTTGGCTTGTCATCAGGGTTGTGCATGATGTGAGTATTTTGTGTGAAGAAGATGGAGCATAGCGAGACTATATGATTTTGTAGGGATAACTTTCTTTGGCCTTGTTATTTTGAAAAGACATGATTGCTTTATTAGTGGGCTTGAAGTATTATTGTTTTTATGTCAAATGATAGACTATTGCTTTGAATCACTCGTGTCTTAATATTCATGCCATGATTAGACATATGATCAAGATTATGCTAGGTAGCATTCCACATCAAAAATTATCTTTTTTATCATTTACCTACTCGAGGACGAGCAGGAATTAAGCTTGGGGATGCTGATACGTCTCCGTCATATCTATAATTTTTGATTGTTCCATGCCAATATTATTCAACTTTCATATACTTTTGGCAACTTTTTATACTGTTTTTGGGACTAACATATTGATCCAGTGCCCAGTGCCAGTTCTTGTTTGTTGCATGCTTTTTGTTTCATAGAATATCCATATCAAACAGAGTCCAAACGGGATAAAAACTGATGGAGATTTTTTCTGAAATATATATGATTTTTGGGAAGAAAAATCCACGCGAGACGGTGCCCGAGGTGGCCATGAGACAGGGGGCGCGCCTGCCCCCCTGGGCACGCCCCTGACCCTCGTGGGCCACCCGTAAGGCGGTTGATTCCCTTCTTCCGTTGCAAGAAAGCTAATTTTCGGATAGAGATCGTGTTAAAATTTCAGCCCAATCGGAGTTACGGATCTCCGAGAATATAAGAAACGGTGAAAGGGTAGAATCTGAGAACGCAGAAACAGAGAGAGACAGAGAGACATATCCAATCTCGGAGGGGCTCTCGCCCCTCCCATGCCATGGAGGCCAAGGAACAGAGGGGAAACCCTTCTCCCATCTAGGGAGGAGGTCAAGGAACAAGAAGACGAAGGGGCCCCCTCTCCCCTTCTCTTCCGGTGGCGCCGAAACGCTGCCGCGGCCATCATCATCATCATCACCGCGATCTACACCAACACCTCCGCCATCTTCACCAACATCTCCATCACCTTCCCCCTCTATCTACAGAGGTCCACTCTCCCACAACCCGTTGTACCCTCTACTTGAACATGGTGCTTTATGCTTTATATTATTATCTAATGATGTGTTTCCATCCTATGATGTCTGAGTAGATTTTCGTTGTCCTATAGGTGGTTGATGAATTGCTATGATTGATTTAATTTGCTTGTGGTTATGTTGTTGTCCTTTGGTGCCCATCATATGATTGCGCGCGTGGATCACACCCTAGGGTTAGTTGTATGTTGATAGGACTATGTATTGGAGGGATAGAGTGACAGAAGCTTCAACCTAGCATAGAAATTGATGCATACGGGATTGAAGGGGGACCAATATATCTTAATGCTATGGTTGAGTTTTACCTTAATGAACATTACTAGTTGCGGATGCTTGCTAATAGTTCCAATCATAAGTGCATAGAATTCCAAGTCAGGGATGACATGCTAGCAGTGGCCTCTCCCACATAATACTTGCTATCGGTCCAGTAAAGTAGTCAATTGCTTAGGGGCAATTTTGCAACTCCTACCACCACTTTTCCGCACTCTCTATATTTACTTTATTGTTTCTTTATCTAAACAGCCCCTACTTTTTATTTACATAATCTTTATTATCTTGCAAACCTATCCAACAACACGTACAAAGTACTTCTAGTTTCATACTTGTTCTAGGTAAAGCGAACGTCAAGCGTGCGTAGAGTTGTATCGGTGGTTGATAGAACTTGAGGGAATATTTGTTCTACCTTTAGCTCCTCGTTGGGTTCGACACTCTTACTTATCGAAAACTAATGTGATCCCCTATACTTGTGGGTTATCAGGGGATAGGCTTCACCAAGGGAAATGTGAAGCATAAACATTTGACGAACGAGTGGATTATGAAAGTTCAGATCCTGGTTAGGGTAGATAGGATGACTATCAAGAAAACCAGGAACAAAATACATAGTAAGGCCATTTGGGCATTTTATCCTGCGCCCCACAAGACGTTTTAGGTCCCCAGCAATAGCATCTGACGCCTTTGATTTCCGGCTGGAGACCCTTCCCTGCAAAAGGGAGTTAAGTTTTCTTAACCACCCACATTTTCAGGGGTGGCTTCGAAGCAATGAGTCTAAGTGTAGCATCTGAGAACTTTGGCTTTGGAGCCCTAGCAAATAGTCTTGCAGGAGGTGAATAATACCCATAAGAATAGGCAAAATAGTTCTTGGTCTTATGAACATGGCGGTTTGATGAAACACGCTCATATTCATAGGCTTAAGTATGGTTTCCCTACAAAACATTGGCGTTAGGGTGACTCTGTTGAGTCCTCGGTCTGTATGAAGCCTTTGGACCATACGAAGCCTTTGGTCTGGGGTTTGTCTTCTTCCCAGGTGGTCTCATGATGACATTCACCTGAAGATTCTCAATAAAATTCTTGGGCACCCAGATCTTCTTCAAAGGTGGTCCATTCCTGCACTTAGTACCAATACACCTGGCAAACAATTCACCATTCTGATTCTTAAACAGTTTATAGTTTGCATCAAAGGATTCATCAATGATAATCGATTTAGCACAAGAGAAGCCAGATAATGTAGATGGATCCACTGAAGGTCCCTTTGCAGCAACCCATGAGGTTTTGGGGTACTGCTCAGGCTTCCAGTAAGAACCATCAACATTCATTTTCCTCCCGAACCCTACACCCTCTTTCCTAGGGTTTCGGTTCAGAATCTGTTTCTTGAGGACATCACATAGTGTTTGATGCCCTTTGAGACTTTTGTACATTCCTGTCTCAAGCAATGTCTTCAACCTGGCATTCTCATCAGCAAAAGTAGTGGCATCCTCAGTAGAGGGGTTAGTTACCACATCAGCAGTTGAAGATATTGCAACAGTAGCAGTAGTAGAACATTCAGCAACAGAAGTAGCGTTATCACGCTCAAGGCATTTTAGACATGGTGGTTCAAATCCTTCCTGAGCAGAACTGGTCTGTTGAGCGTGGAGTGACTCATTCTCTTTTTGAAGATCTTCATGAGCTGTTGTCAAGTTCTCAGGTTCTTGCTTCCTTTGAAGATAATCGTAGGAAAGCTTTTCATGAGTTGTTGAGAGTGTTTCATGACGACTTTCAAGTTCCCCATACTTAACATGAAGATTTTTAATGTCTTCAATTAAGGACTGAGATCGGTTCATTTTTGCGTCCGACAAGTCATCGCTTTTGTCTAGCAATTTTTGAATATGTTCCATAGCATTATGTTGCTGTGCTATAATTTTAGCAAGTGTTTTGTAGCTAGGTTTGGATTCACATTCAGAGTTATCTTCACTTGATGTTTGATAGTAAGCATCGCGTGAGTTTACCTTGGCACCACGTGCCATTAAGCAGTAGGTGGGTGCAGAGTCATCCTCACCATTAGCATCAGCGTTGGTGATGAGGCCATTGTCTTCAGTGTTGAAGATGGACTTGGCAACGTATGCTGAAGCTAGAGCCAGGCCTGCCACGCTTGAATCAGATTCCTCTTCAGACTCCATCTCCACCTCCTCAGATGCAGGCTCCTCCTCTGAATCCATCTCCTTGCCAACAAACGCACGAGCCTTGCTGGATGAGCTCTTCTTGTGTGATGAAGACTTCAATGAAGACTTGGAAGAAGACTTTGAGGATTTCTTCTTCTTGTCATCAGAATCATATTCCTTGCTCTTCTTCTTCTTGTTGTTCTCATTGTCCCATTCAGGACATTCAGAGATGTAGTGACTAGGTTTCTTGCACGTGTGGCACGTTCTCTTCTTGTAGTCACGGGATGAAGCTTCAGCTGGATCTTGAAGACTGTCTGGAGCCTTTCTTCTTGGTGAACCTCTGGAATTTCTTCACTAGCATGGCAAGTTCCTTTCCAATGTCTTTAGGATCCTCAGAACTGCAGTCAGATTCTTCTTCAGATGAGGAAACAGCCTTTGCCTTCAAAGCACGAGTTCGGCCATAGTTGGGACCATAGATATCTCTTTTTTCAGATAACTGGAACTCATGTGTGTTGAGCCTCTCAAGTATGTCAGACGGATCGAGAGTCTTGAAGTCAGGGCGTTCTTGAATCATTAGGGCCAGGGTGTAAAATGAGCTGTCGAGTGATCTCAAGAGTGTCTTGACGATTTCATGCTTGGTGATCTCAGTGGCGTCGAGTGCATGAAGCTCATTTGTGATGTTAGTGAGGCGGTCAAACATCAGCTGAACATTCTCATTGTAATTTCTCTTGAAGCGGTTGAAGAGGTTGCGAATAACACTGATCCTTGAGTCTCTCTGGGTTGAGACGCCTTCATTGACCTTGGAGAGCCAGTCCCAGACTAGCTTCGAAGTTTCCAGAGCACTCACATGACCATACTGTCCTTTGGTCAGATGACCATAGATGATGTTTTTGGCAGTAGAATCCAGTTGAATGAACTTCTTGACATCAGCAGGAACGACACCTTCATCGGCCTTGGGAACGTCGTTCTTGACGATATACTAGAGGTCGACATCAATGGCTTCAAGATGCATGCGCATCTTATTCTTCCAGCAGGGGTAATCAGTTCCATCGAAGACAGGGCACGTAGCAAAGACTTTGATTATCCCTGCAGTCGACATAGCTAAAACTCCAGGTGGTTAAACCGAATCACACAGAACAAGGGAGCACCTTGCTATGATACCAATTGAAAGTGTTAGTTATCGACTAGAGGGGGGTGAATAGATGATTTTTATGGAAGTCTTCAAAACATAGGGGCTTTGATGACAAACAGTAGAAATGAACCTATTGATATACAGCGGAAGGTAGACTACACTAGACAAGCCATAGTCAAGTAAGCAATGAAGTGAAAGCGCGAAGACTATCAGCAGCTAGGTAGTATGGATCAGAACGGAAGATAGTATGAAGCTAAACAACAACAGTCTTCACACAATGAAGTCAATCAGATCATGCAAGCAGGCAATGACTTCACGAAGACAAACTGTAAGTAAAGAGAGGTAAAGGATAGAACCAGTTGCTTGGTGAGGACAAGGATTTGTTGGACCAGTTCCAGTTGTTGTGACAACTGTACATATGGTTAGGGAGGCTGAGATTCAACTCAGAAGACCGCGTCTTCACCTTATTCTCCTTGAGCTAAGGACACATAGTACTCTCCCAATCACTCTGGTAAGTCTTCAAGGTAGACTTCCAAACCTTCACAGACTTCGTTCACCGGCAATCCACAATGACTCTTGGATGCTCAGAACACGACGCCTAACCGGCTGGAGGATTCACAGTCCTCAAGTGTAACAAGTCTTCAGATCACGCAGACAGAAAGACTTCAGTGATGCCTAACACTCTTTGGCTCTGTGTGTTTAGGGCTTTGTCCTCGCAAGGATTTCTCTTTCAAAAGCTTCGGAGGTGGGTTGCTCTCAAACGAAAAAAGTCGTGCACTAACTCTGAGCAGCCACCAATTTATGGTGTAGGGGGTGGGCTATTTATAGCCAGGAGGCAACCCGACCTGATTTGTCTGAAATGACCCTGGGTCACTAAGGAACTGACATGTGTCCAATGGTCAGATTTCAAACACAGGCGGCAGCTTGACTTGGGCTACAAGTAAAGCTGACTCATCCAGCTCTGGATAAGATTTGCTCTCATTGTCTTCACTTGAAGACATAGGATTTGGTTGAGCATCACTTCAGTCACACTGACTTTGTTCACTTGGACCCCACTTAACAGTACGGTGGTTCCTATGACTCAACAAAGAAGAAAAGGAAACTACGAAATAACTATGTCTTCGCAATTCATAGTCTTCATGCGATGTCTTCTCATGTCATAGTCTTCAATGTGAATCTCTTCACAGACCACCATTGTCTTCAATGTCTTCACACATTTTTAGGGGTCATCTCTAGTAGGTAAACCGAATCAATGAGGGACTACTACCTGTGTTATCCTGCAATTCTCACAAACACATTAGTCCCTCAACCAAGTTTGTCATCAATACTCCAAAACCAACTAGGGGTGGCACTAGATGCACTTACAGATAGTTATCAGTAGCGCTGGTCCGGGAAGCGCTACTACTAACAATGCTTACCAGTAGCGCTGCCAATACCAGTGCTACTGCTACAACTTAGCTGTAGCGCGGTAGCAGTAGCGCTAGACCCAACGCTACTGCTATGCATATTTCAAGTGCCACTACTAGGGTTTTCCCTAGTAGTGCATACACCAAGTGTTCTCAAATCCTTAATGACTCAATCCGATAAGATAACTTCAAAGGGAAAACTCAATCCATTACAAGAAGGTAAAGGGGGAGAAGCATCATAAGATCCAACTATAATAGCAAACCTCGACATCAAGATCGTGCCAAATCAAGAACACGAGAGAGAGAGAGAGAGATAAAACACATAGCTACTGGTACATACCCTCATCCCTGAGGGTGAACTACTCCCTCCTCGTCATGGAGAGCGCCAGGATGATGAAGATGGCCACCGGTGATGATTCCCCCCTCCGGCAGGGTGCCAGAATAGGGTCCCGATTGGTTTTTGGTGGCTATAGAGGCTTGCAGCGGAGGAACTCCCGATCTAGGTTCTATTCTGGAGATTTGAGGATATATAAGAGGTGTTGGCATCGAGAACAAGTCAGGGGAGACCGGGAGGGGACCACAAGGTCGGAGGGTGCGCCTTCCACCCTTGTGGAGGCCTCGTGGCTCTTCTGGCCCAACTCTTTTGCTTCGGGGGCTTCTTCTGGTCCAAAAACAATCCTCATGAAGTTTCAAGTTAATTGGACTCTGTTTTGATATTCCTTTCCTGCGAAACTCAAAAACAAGGAAAAAATAAAAACTGGCACTGGGCTCTAGGTTAATAGGTTAGTCCCAAATATCATATAAAATAGCATACAAATGCATATAAAACATCCGGGATAGATAATATAATAGCATGGAACAATAAAAAATTATAGATACGTTGGAGACGTATCAAGCATCCCCAAGCTTAATTCCTGCTCATCCTCGAGTAGGTAAATGATAAAAACATATTTTTTGATGTGGAATGCTACCTAACATATTTAGCCATGTAATTTTCTTTACTGCAGCATGAATGTTTAGATCCATAAGATTCAAAACAAAAGTTTAATATTGACATAAAAACAATAATACTTCAAGCATACTAACAAGGCAATTATGTCTTCTCAAAATAACATGGCCAAAGAAAGCTTATCCCTACAAAATCATCTGGCTATGCTCCATCTTCATCACACAAAATATTCAAATCATGCACAACCCTGATGACAAGCCAAGCAATTGTTTCATAATTTTGATGTTTTCAAACTTTTTCAACTTGCACGCAATACATGAGCGTGAGCCATGGACATAGCACTATAGGTGGAATAAAATATGGTGGTTGTGGATAAGACAAAAAGAAGGATATAGTCTCACATCAACTAGGTGTATCAACGGGCTATGGAGATGCCCGTCAATAGATATCAATGTGAGTGAGTAGGGATTGCCATGCAACGGATGCACTAGATCTTTAAGTTTATGAAAGCTCAAAAAGAAACTAAGTGGGTGTGCATCCAACTTGCTTGCTCAGGAAGACCTAGAGCAATTTGAGGAAGCCCATCATTGGAATATACATGGCAAGTTCTATTATGAAAAATTCCCACTAGTATATGAAACTGACAATATAGGAGACTCTCTATCATGAAGATCATGGTGCTACTTTGAAGCACAAGTGTGGTAAAAGGATAGTAGCATTGCCCCTTCTCTCTTTTTCTCTCATTTTTTTGTTTGGGCCTTCTCTTTTTTGGCCTCTTTTTTTATTTTATTTTATTTTTCATCCGGAGTCTCATCCCGGCTTGTGGGGGAATCATAGTCTCCATCATCCTTTCCTCACCTGGGACAATGCTCTAATAATGAAGATCATCACACTTTTATTTACTTACAACTCAAGAATTACAACTCGATACTTAGAACAAAATATGACTCTATATGAATGCCTCCGGCGGTGTACCGGGATGTGCAATGAATCAATAGTGACATGTATGAAATAATTATGAATGGTGGCTTTGCCACAAATACGATGTCAACTACATGATCATGCAAAGCAATATGATAATGGTGATGTGTGTCATAATAAAATGGAACGATGAAAAGTTGCATGGAAATATATCTCGGAATGGCTATGGAAATGCCATAATAGGTAGGTATGGTGGCTGTTTTGAGGAAGGTATATGGGGGTGTATGGTACCGGCGAAAGTTGCACGGCACAAGAGAGGCTAGCAAAGGTGGAAGGGTGAGAGTGTGTATAATCCATGGACTCAACATTAGTCATAAAGAACTCATATACTTATTGCAAAAATCTACTAGTCATCAAAACAAAGTACTACGCGCATGATCCTAGGGGGATAGATTGGTAGGAAAAGACCATCGCTCGTCCCCAACCACCACTCATAAGGAAGACAATCAATAAATAAATCATGCTCCGACTTCATCACATAATGGTTCACCATACGTGCATGCTATGGGAATCACAAACTTTAACACAGGTATTTATCAAATTCACAATTACTCACTAGCATGACTCTAATATCACCATTTTCATATCTCAAAACAATCATAAGGAAATAAACTTCTCATAGTATACAATGCACTTTATATGAAAGTTTTTATTATATCCCTCTTGGATGCCTATCATATTAGGACTAAATTCATAACCTAAGCAAATTAAGAGGCCGTTTAAAGACTCTCAAAATGATGTAAGTGAAGCATGAGAGTTCAACAATATCTTCAAAATAAAACTACCGCCGTGCACTAAAAAGATATAAGTGAAGCACTAGAGCAAATGACAATCTACTCCAAAAGATATAAGTGAAAATCAATGAGTAGTTGAATAATTATGTAACTATGTGAAGGCTCTCTAACATTTAAGAATTTCAGATCTTGGGATATTATTCAAACAGCAATCAAAACAAAATAAAATGGCATGACGCTCCAAGCAAAACACATATCATGTGGTGAATAAAAATATAGCTCCAAGTAAGGTTACCGGTGAACGAAGACGAAAGAGGGGATGCCATCCGGGGCATGCCCAAGATTAGGCTCTTGGTTGTCCTTGAGTATTGCCTTGGGGTGCGTTGGGCATCCCCAAGCTTAGGTTTTTGCCACTCCTTATTCCATAGTCCATCGAAACTTTACCCAAAACTTGGAAACATCACAACACAAAACTTAACAGAAAACTCGTAAGCTCCATTAGTATAATAAATCAAATCACCACCTAGGTACTGTCAAGAAAAGATTCATAATTTTTGTCACATGATGCCTACTGTACCCTATTATTTCTACAATTTATATTAAGCAATATAAGCCATAGAAACTAGAAAACAAGCAAACTATGCATCGAAAACAGAATCTGTCAAAACAGAACAGTCTGTATTAATCTATAACTCTCAAATACTTCTGTAACTCCAAAAATCCTTAGAAATTAGGAAGTCCTAGGAAATTTGTTTATTAATCCTCTGCAAAAAGAATCAGTATTTTATCGTGCTTCTGTTAAAAATGAAAACTAATCTCCTGGGCACAAAAGTTTCTATTTTTCAGCAAGATCAAATCAACTATCACCATAGATCATCCCAAAGGTCTTACTTGGCACTTTATTGAAACAAAAGCTATAAAACATGATTACTATAGTAGCATAATCATGTGAACACACAAAAAAAGTAGGGGTAAGTGTTGGGTTGTCTACCAACAAGCGCTTTTCTTTAATGTGTTTTTAGCTAGGCATGTTGATTTCAATGATGCTCACATAAAGGACAAGAACTAAAACATAAAGAGAGCATCATGAAGCATATGACTATCACATTTAAGTCCAACCCACTTCCTATGCATAGGGATTTTGTGAGAAAATAACTTATAGGAACAAGAATCATCTTGCATAGAAAGGTAAAACAAGCAAAACTGCAAGATTTTAAGCACATAGAGGAAACTTGATATTATTGCAATATGTAAAAGCATATGTTCCTCTCTCATAATAATTTTCAGTGGCATCATGAATGAATTCAACAATATAACCATCACATAAAGCATTACTTTCATGATCCAAAAGCATAGAAATTTTACTACTCTCCCCATAAGCAAAACTCTTCTCATTCAGAATAGTGGGAGCGAATTCAACAAAACAACTATCATGTGAGGCATAATCCAATCTATACCTACTAATAAAAGAAATAAGTATTCTTAGTCTGTCATGCTATTTTATAGAAAACCCCCTGATTTTTCTAACGTTAAAATCACAGTAGATATCAAATGTTTTTTAAAATACTCATATCTTCTAAACCATAACTTTAAATTCCACATGTTATATATGGAATTTTATTAGAAAAATATGTAGAATCTGAATATGATGTTATTTTACCTGTTAACAATTTTTAAAAATACTATATAGGCTGCAATGTTAATCAGGAGATGTTGCGCTATTCTTTTTTTTCATACCGGTACTGATTCAGATTGGGGACGAACACCTTAGCAAAATTAGGATTGGAGATGAAATTGAAGAAAATTTGCTAGCGACACCCAAAAAATAAGAATATGCATGACAAGAAATAAAAGAAGGATCCAACAAATATGGGATGTCTGTTATAAAATAAATAAAAAATAAAATGCAGAGGAGATCTGATAAAGATGAGATGTTGCGCTATTCTCTTATATATAAGAATAAAAAAGACACGACGTCCATGAAAAAAAGTAAAAAGAAGGATGCACGACAAAAAAATGAAATAAAAGACAAGTTTGATAATATATAAATAGTGATGAAACAGAGACCAATACATATGACATGTATAGCAAAAATTAGTGATGAAATAGGGGCGCAAGTACCCGCGTCCATAGGAGACCACACAAAAATGTTCTTTTCCAGTCAAAATAAAATTCTCTTTTTATGATTAAAAAATTATGTATCTTTTTAACAACTCTTCATGTATTTAAGAAATATGCATGTGAAAAAAGTGTTCAAGCGTTCCCTAAGTTGGTGATTCTTAAAATAAAAACTGCCATTGATGCACATATGTCTCTGCAGTGTGCTAATGTGTCAATGTTTGTTTTGTCCTTTTTCTTTACTCGCGCATAACAACACCCCATTCTGAACATGACTGAATAAATGTATGATCACTTGCCCATTTCTTTTTACGGATTAAATCTAAATGCAATCCGTGTTGAAATAGAACACCTGTAGAATCTTAACCTGCGCTTTTATAGGTTAAGACCATCTTTGTTTGGGATGTAGCTACAAATTCTCATATTGTAGATCATTTTTTGTAAATTAAGAGCGTGTGGAATTTTTTATCCCGTTGCAACGCACGGGCCTTTTTGCTAGTTTAAAATTAAAAATCATGATGACAAGTCTCATGGTTATCATTATTCTTTATAGCATACATGTCATCACAATAATCATCATAAATAGCAACTTTGTTCTCATAATCAATTGGAACCTCTTCCGAAATAGTGGATTCATCACTAAATAAAGTCATGAACTCTCCAAATCCACTTTCATAATTATCACAATAAGATTTAACACCTCCAAAATAGTGGGATAAGTATTATCTAAAGTTGACACTCTTCCAAACCCACTTTCATCAATATAATCATCAGAAATAGGAGGCATGCTATCATCATAATAAATTTGCTCAACAAAACTTGGGGGACAAAAAATATCATCTTCATCAAACATAGCATCCCCAAGCTTGTGGCTTTGCATATCATTAGCATCATGGATATTCAAGGAATTCATACTAACAACATTGCAATCATGCTCATCATTCAAAGATTTAGTGCCAAACATTTTAATGCATTCTTCTTCTAACACTTTGGCACGATTTTCCTTTCCATCATTTTCACAAAAGACATTATAAAGATGAAGCGTATGAGGCAACCTCAATTCCATTTTTCTTTTAGAAACAAAACTAGTGATAAAACAAGAAACTAAAAGATTCGATTGCAAGATCTAAAGATATACCTTCATGCACTAACCTCCTGGCAACAGCGCCAGAAAAGAGCTTGATGTCTACTACGCAACCTTCTTCTTGTAGACTCGTGTTGGGCCTCCAAGCGCATACTTTTGTAGGACAGTAGCAAATTTCCCTCAAGTGGATGACCTAAGGTTTATCAATCCGTGGGAGGTGTAGGATGAAGATGGTCTCTCTCAAACAACCATGCAGCCAAATAACAAAGAGTCTCTTGTTTCCCCAACACATCCAATACAATGGTAAATTGTATAGGTGCACTAGTTCGGCGAAGAGATGGTGATACAAATGGAATATGGATGGTAGATATAGGTTTTTGTAATCTGAAAATATAAAAACAGCAAGATAACTAATAACAAAAGTGAGCTAAAACGGTATTGCAATGTTTCGAAACAAGGCTTAGGGTTGATACTTTCACTAGTGCAAGTTCTCTCAACAATGATAACATAATTAGATCATATAAAAATCCCTCAACATGCAACAAAGAGTCACTCCAAAGTCACTAATAGCGGAGAACAATCGAAGAGATTATTGTGAGGTACGAAACCGCCTCAAAGTTATTCTTTCTGATCGATCTATTGGGCTATTCCTATAAGTGTCACAAACAGCCCTAGAGTTCGTACTAGAATAACACCTTAAGACACACATCAACCAAAACCCTAATGTCACCTAGATACTCCAATGTCACCACAAGTATCCGCAGGTTTGATTATATGCATCACACAATCTCAGATTCATCCATTCAAACCAACACAAAGAATTTCCAAGAGTGCCCCAAAGTTTCTAACGGAGAGTCAAGACGAAAACGTGTGCCAACCCCTATGCATAAGTTCACAAGGTCACAGAAACCGCAAGTTGATCACCAAAACATACATCAAGTGAATCACGTGAATATCCCATTATCATCATAGATAAGCACATGCAAGACATACACCAAGTGTTCTCAAATCCTTAAAGACTCAATCCGATAAGATAACTTTAAAGGGAAAACTCAATCCATTATAAGAAGGTAGAGGGGGAGAAGCATCATAAGATCCAACTATAATAGCAAAGCTCGCAGTACATCAAGATCGTGCCAAATCAAGAACACGAGAGAGAGAGAGAGATAACACATAGTTGCTAATACATACCCTCAGCCCCGAGGGTGAACTACTCCCTCCTCATCATGGAGAGCACCGGGATAATGAAGATGGCCACCAGTGATGATTCCCCCCTCCGACAGGGTGCCGGAACAGGGTCCCGATTGGTTTTTGGTGGCTATAGAGGCTTGCGGCGGCGGAACTTCCGATATAGGTTCTGTTCTGGAGGTTTGGGGATATATAACAGGTATTGGCATCGAGAACAAGTCAGGGGAGTCCACGAGGGGCCCACAAGGTCGAAGGGCGCGCCCTCCACCCTTGTGGAGGCCTCGTGGCTCTTCTGGCCCAACTCTTTGGCTTCAGGGGCTTCTTCTGGTCCAAAGACAATCTTCGTGAAGTTTCAGGTCAATTGGACTCCGTTTTGATATTCCTTTCCTGTGAAACTCAAAAACAAGGGAAAACAGAAACTGACCCTAGGCTCTAGGTTAATAGGTTAGTCCCAAAAATCATATAAAATAGCATATAAATGCATATAAAACATCCAAGATAGATAATATAATAGCATAGAACAATCAAAAATTATAGATACGTTGGAGATGTATCAAAACTCTCAGTGATTTAGGATCCGACTAGCGCATGCGACTAGTGAGCTTTAGCATCACTACTAGCCAACATACCTATCCGGATAGCAACTCTTTGCTAATTGTATCTCTATATGACTCTTGTCGGTCGGAAAGGTATCTCATACCCCGGCCCCCAACCTTCTTTTCCACAAGGCTCAAATCGTTTTGATAGCCTTGTCAAGTTAATATGATGCAGTGCATGTCTGTGTCCGACATGAACCCTTCAGTTCAAGGACACCTAGTAGCACCCCAATTTAATGAGCCCACTACTAGACGTACTTGACGTGTGAAGGTGCAACATCGGGAATGACAGTTCGCTTGATATTTATGAGGGATCATTCTACCATTTTAACATGCATAGAAAACAAGAAGCATGACAATCACAAATAAACATATATTGTGAAATAGTATGGCTCCTTCATGGATGTTTTTCTAGGTCAGCTCTGACTCCAATGACCATCTAGCAACTCCATCTTGTTTGTCACACCGGGATGCCAAGCCACCAACCTGATCTCTATTATCCAACTACTACAACCAGTAATGAATTTTATAGAGAACCACAAGTCGACACATTGGTCGTTATACATTATAATGACAACACTTTGGTTCCTGCCGGCTGACAAATCATGACACACAGGCCATGTATAATTTACACACATGCATCACATGCACATGAGCCATACTATTCATATCAAAGCCTGCAAAATAAAGTTATGCATAAAATCGCATTCTACCGGTTTGAGTGATCGTGTACGGAATACAAGCGCTATGCACACGGCGATCCCATGTGTACTATGATCACGCCGAATTTTCTGATCTGACCGATCTTATCGATCATTACGAATCTGATTCGGATTTATGCTTCACTGTTAACCCCGATGACGGATACCGACCGGTAGGGGTAGGTTGTGTCACGACCTCGTCGATTCCGATCATCAGAAAACATAGCCACCTCGATCCCCATGTGTAGTTGATCTCATCAACCATGCACATAGCCCATTTCATAAACGACAACATATCCCATCTGCCGCCTTCACATATCTAATATGCATACGATCTGAATCCAAATCCTATAGCAGAGACTCTGATACCAGTGTTGGGTTCTATGGTAGGGTGCGTCGACTGCAAATTAAAATTTTCCTACGTGCAGAACAACCAAGAACATGGTACGGGGGATGGATCATAGATAGTTTCCACTAGACGCATAGTGTCGTGCAGCAAAAGAAGAGTTGAGGCAGCGCATCCAAAGTCATCTCCTCCTCGTCTGATCTACCTCGAACAGTCGGTCGTTAGATCCCATGCACAAGTTAGCCGGAGCGGCGCAGGTGCACCGCCACTAAAGGTATCCGCGCGTGCAGGAGGAACACCATGCGATGGACTGCTAGGTCTGATCACACAGGCGGCGACGAGTGAAGGTGGATATTCGCAACACATGCAAACCCTAATGACAACATCGAAGCGGTCAATCAAATGAGTGTGGCGTACCTCCACTATATATAGGCGTCCGTCGCGGGCTCAACACTCAGACCTCGCACAAGCCAATTGTTGTTGCTTCTCATAGTCGGGTCTGTCCGACTCAGATCTTATCTTGACTCGGATCTGACTATGTCGAATCTGATCAGATCCTTCCGAGTCCATATTATACGTCTTGCATCCAATGCTCCATGGCTAGTGAGATCGAGCCATCCACCGTGTCATATGCTAGTCTAGTCGGCTGCGCGTCCACACAACCCTTTCGACTATGGACCTTTTAGGACAGTCATCATATAATGTATAGTCCCACAAACAAGTCACGTACACACTGATACACATCATTGATAATGTCCAAGGACTATCTTTATTCATAAACACATGGGAAATATCATCATACATGATTGCCTTTAGGACATATCTCCAACACTATGCTTGTGACGCCCCCGATTTGACCGTACACTAATCATACACGCAAACGTGTACGATCAAGATCGGGGACTCACGGGAAGATATCACAACACAACTCTACAAATAAAAATAAGTCATACAAGCATCATATTACAAGCCAGGGGCCTCGAGGGCCCTAATACAAGAGCTCGATCATAGACGAGTCAGCGGAAGCAGCAATATCTGAGCACAGACATAAGTTAAACAAGTCTGCCTTAAGAAGGCTAGCACAAACTGGGATACAGATCGGAAGAGGCGCAGGCCTCCTGCCTGGGATCCTCCTAACTACTCCTGGTCATCGTCAGCGGGCATCACGTAGTAGTAGGCACCTCCGGTGTAGTAGGAGTCGTCGTCGACGGTGACGTCTGGCTCCTGGGCTCCAACATCTGGTTGCGACAACCAGGTAGAAGGGATAGGGAAAAAAGAAGGAGAAAGCAACCGTGAGTACTCATCCAAAGTACTCGCAAGCAAGAAGCTACACTACATATGCATGGGTATCAAATGGAATAAGGGTATCATATGTGGACTGAACTGCAGAATGCCAGAATAAGAGGGGGATAACTAATCTTGTCGAAGACTACGCTTCTGGCAGCCTCCATCTTGCAGCATGTAGAAGAGAGTAGACTGAAGTCCTCCAAGTATCATCGCATAGCATAATCCTAACCGATGATCCTCCCCTCGTCGCCCTGTGAGAGAGCGATCATCGGTTGTATCTGGCACTTGGAAGGGTGTGTTTTATTAAGTATCCGGTTCTAGTTGTCATAAGGTCAAGGTACAACTCCAAGTCGTCCTGTTACCGAAGATCACGGCTATTCGAATAGATTAACTTCCCTGCAGGGGTGCACCACATACCCCAACACGTTTGATCCCATTTGGCCGGACACACTTTTCGGGGTCATGCCCAGCCGCGAAAGATCAACACGTCGCAGCCCCACCTAGGCACAACAAAGAGGTCAGCACGCCGGTCTAAACCTAAGCGCACAGGGGTTTGGGCCCATCGCCCTTAGCACACCTGCACGTTGCGAACGCGGCCGGAAGCAGAACTAGCCCCCTTAATACAAGAGCAGGCTTACGTTCCAATCCAGCGCGCGCCGCTCAGTCGCTGACGTCACGAAGGCTTCGGCTGATACCACGACGCCGGGATACCCATAACTACTCCCGCGCAGATGGTTAGTGCGTATAAGCCAGATGGCCAGACTCAGGTCAAATACCCAGATCTCGATTAGCGTGTTAAGTATCCGCGAACGCTGTCCAGGGCCAGGCCCACCTCTCTCCTAGGTGGTCTGAACCTGCCCTGTCGCTCCGCCTCAAAGATCCACTCGCGGGTGCTCCTACGAGCTGACCCGTCTTTAATCACCACATGTATCAAGTATAAAGTACATAGTATTAACCCGCGATCACCTCCCGAGTGATCACGGCCCGATAGTATAGCACAGCAGACGGACAAGAATGTAGGGCCATAGATGGAAATACTAGCATCCTATACTAAGCAAGTAGGATTGCAGGTAAAGGTATCAACAGTAGTAGCAAGGACAGGCTATGCATCAGGATAGGAATAACGAAAGCAGTAACATGCTACACTACTCTAATGCAAGCAGTATAGAGGAGAGTAGGCGATATCTGGTGATCAAGGGGGGGGCTTGCCTGGTTGCTCTGGCAAGAGAGAGGGGTCGTCAACTCCGTAGTCGTACTGGGTAGTAGTGGCGTCGGTCTCGGTGTCTAGCGAGAGAAGAGGGGGAAGAAACAATAAATATAATGCAAGCATATGCATAGTGATGCATGACATGACAAGTAACGGCGTTAGAGGTGCCCTAACGCGGTAGTAGGTGATACCGGTGAAGGGGGATGACATCCGGGAAAGTATCCCCGGTGTTTTGCGTTTTCAGGCAGAGGAGCCGGAGGGGGGAAGTTGCGTGTTCACTATGCTAGGGATGCGTGACGAACAAACAGGTCGCGTATCCAGATCCATCTCGTCGTTCTGAGCAACTTTCATGTATAAAACTTTTTCTTCCGAGTTACGGATTAAAAGATATGATTTTCTAAAGATCTTATTAATTTCTGGAATTTAATTAATTATTTAAATTAATTCGAAAAATAGATTAATGACATCAGCATGATGTCATGCTGACATCAGCAGTCAACAGGGTTGACTTGGTCAACCTGACCAGTGGGTCCAGTGGGACCCACCTGTCATACACTGTTTAGGTTAATTAGAGATTAGTTAATTTAAACATGATTAATTAACTTAATTAATTCACCAATTAATTCACTAATTAATTATTAATTTTATTAATTCATTTTTATTTTATTTTATTTTTTTATTTTATAAAATGTTCTGGGCGCTGGGGCCCGCGTGTAAGTGGCCCAGGGCCTTAACGGGCGCTGGGCGTTCGGGCGCAGGGGCTCACGGGCGCACGAACGGGCGCATGCCCGAGGGAACGAACCCACGCGGTGCCGCTGGATCCAGCGGGGCGGCCGGCGGAGGCCACGGCGGGGCTCAGCCGGGGAAGGCTGGCGCGGGTGTGCGGGCGTCGTGGCCGGCGCCGGTGTGGTTGCGTGC
>NC_041392.1:314004917-314014409 GCF_002162155.2 Triticum dicoccoides | reverse complement strand
GGGGGGAATGGGGGTGTCGGTGGAGTGGGGCGAGGTGGTGAGTGGATAAGGGGGGAGGGCGGCCGGTTGGGCCTGCGGCCGATTGGGCCGGCCAGCTGGGCCGATTCCCAGTGGGGGCCTCCTCTTTCTTTTTTTCTGTTTGTTTTTCTCCTTTATATTTTCTTTTACTATTTCTTTTCTATTTTAATTCATTTAAAAGCATCTAGGCATTTTATAAAAATGTGTTTACTTCTCCATAATTACCGATGCAATAATAGACATAGTCCGAACATTTTATTTTTAATATTTGAAAAATTTTATTGTCGACTTTAAATTTAAGCTTGAATTTGACGCGGTTTCGAATTATCCCGAGATTAGTAACAGTAATCGCAGATGTCATGGCCTCCTTAGGAGAGTTTTACTGTAGCCAAATTATCCGGGCGTTACAAATCTCCTCCACTACAAGAAATCTCGTCCCGAGATTTAGGAGGTAGAAGGAAACAACGCGGGGTATTCATCACGTAGGCGATCCTCGCGTTCCCAAGTGGCTTCGTCTTCAGAGTGATTCGACCACTGGACTTTGAGGAATTTGATCGCTTTCTGGCGTGTGCGGCGTTCAGCTTGGTCAAGGATGCGGACCGAATGCTCTTTATAAGAGAGGTCCTGTTGCAATTCGAGCACTTCATGATCCACCGCTCGGATTGGATCCTTGAAGCAACGGCAGAGTTGTGAGACATGGAACACATCGTGAACCTGAGAAAGGTTCGGCGGAAGCTCCAGTTGATATGCCACCTTTCCACGCCTTTCGAGAATAGTGAAGGGACCAATATAGCGAGGAGCTAGCTTGCCCTTGATCCCGAAGCGGTGAGCACCATTCATTGGTGTAACTCGAAGATAAGCCTTTTCGCCAGGTTGATAGACCATGTCTTGGTGATGACGGTCATACTGACTTTTCTGACGTGACTGAGCAGTCTTGAGATTCTCGCGAATAATGCGAACTTGTTCTTCGGCCTGTTGGATAATATCCGGACCGAAGAGTGGACGTTCCCCCGTTTCTGACCAGTTCAGAGGGGTTCGACACTTTCGTCCATATAGCACTTCGAAGGGGGACATCTTCAGACTAGCTTGATAGCTATTATTATAAGAGAACTCGGCATATGGAAGAGATTCCTCCCATTTCTTGTCGAATGAGATTACACAAGCTCGAAGCATGTCTTCGAGAACTTGGTTGACACGTTCAACCTGTCCTTGCGACTGAGGATGAAACGCAGTACTGAACGACAGATGAGTTCCCATAGCTTCTTGGAAACTCGCCCAAAACCTTGAAGTGAATAAGCTGCCACGGTCTGAACTGATAACTAGTGGAATACCGTGAAGTGAAACAATTCTGGCCATGTAGAGAGTAGCAAGCTGACTAGCAGTGATTGTCTCTTTGACCGCCAGAAAATGGGCAACTTTGGAAAGCCGGTCAATGACGACAAGAATAGCATCATTACCTTTCTGCGATTTGGGAAATCTAGTGACGAAGTCCATTTCAACATGGTCCCATTTCCATTCAGGAATAGAGATAGGTTGCAGAGTTCCAGCAGGCCTTTGATGCTCAGCTTTGATACGACGGCAAACGTCACACTCCGCAACATAACGAGCAATGTCCTGCTTCATATTAGACCACCAGAATCTTTGGCGAATATCCTGGTACATCTTTGTACTACCAGCATGGATGGACAGAGGCGTATCATGAGCTTCTTGCATAACCCTTTTAGTCTTATCCAGGTTTTTCTTCGAACATGGTACCACTAGGCGGGCTTTGAAATACAAGGCGTCATCGTCGGCGATAGTGAAGAATGAGGGCTTTCCTTCTGCTAGATGGCGTTTAATCTTATGGACTTCAGAGTCATAACCTTGTATAGTCTTTATACCAGCTACGAGATCTGGTACGACAGTCAGGGTATTTAGAGAACCCTTAGTAATAACAAGAAGATTCATCTTGCAGAATTCCGGGGGAGGGGGAGCGAGTGCTCCAGGAGGAACAATATGGAGGTTCAGCTTTCTAAATTCTTCGACAAGCGAGGGCTGAACTTTATGAACATGGAGGTGGTTGCAGTAAGACTTGCGGCTCAAGGCATCAGCCATTACATTAGCCTTGCTGGGGGTATAGGATATACCCACGTCAAAGTCTGCAACAGTCTCCATCCATCTCTGCTGACGGAGGTTCAGATCTGGCTGAGTAAACAGATACTTCAGACTTTGATGGTCAGTGAAGATCTCACAACGATTACCGAGAAGGTAATGTCGCCACTGCTTCAGTGCATGAATGACAGCAGCCAGCTCGAGGTCGTGAACTGGGTAGTTTTCTTCATGAGGGCGCAGTTGACGAGAGGCATAAGCAACCACTATGCGCTCCTGCATTAGGACACAGCCTAATCCTTGACGGGAAGCGTCATAGTAAATGATGAAGTCCTTCTTAGTATCAGGTGGTGCAAGCACGGGGGCAGAAGTCAACTTGTCTTTGAGCGCCTGGAAACTTTCCTGACACTTGTCTGTCCAGTCAAACTTGACACCCTTATGCAACAGATTAGTCAGGGGCCTGGCAATCTTGGAGAAGTTCTCGACGAATCGACGGCAATAGCTGGCGAGACCGAGGAAACTTCGGACTTGCTTCACATTCTTCGGAGGAGTCCAATCGAGAATAGCCTGAACTCGTTCAGGGTTGACGTCAATACCATCTTTGGAGATGACATGCCCAAGATAGGTTACTTCGGGGAGCCAGAATTCACACTTGGAATACTTAGCATACAACTGATGCTCCCGAAGCTTTTCCAGCACAAGACGAAGATGTTCAGCATGTTCTTCCTTGTTCTTGGAAAATACAAGGATATCGTCCAAATAAACCACGACGAACTTGTCGAGGTAATCCATGAATATATAGTTCATCAGACGAGAGAAGGTGGCTGGAGCATTCGTTAAGCCGAATGACATGACGGTGTACTCGTATGATCCATACCGAGTCACGAAGGCGGTTTTTGGGATGTCCTCTTCACGAACACAGATCTGGTGGTAACCCAACCTTAAGTCAAGTTTGGAGAACAGTGATGAGCCAGCCAGTTGATCATAAAGATCATTGATTCGAGGAAGAGGATATTTATTCTGAATGGTAGCTTGGTTTATAGGGCGGTAGTCTTGGACTAATAGGTTTGTCCCATCCTTCTTCTTAACGAAGAGAGAAGGTGCTCCCCAAGGAGAGCAACTTGGGCGAATGAAACCTTTGACAAGAGATTTGTCGATTTCCTCCTTAAGCTCAAAGAGTTCATGCAGCGGCATCTTGTAGGGTCGTTTAGCTATAGGGGTAGTGCCGGGTTTCAAGTCGATGATGAATTCGACAGCTCTAGCAGGGGGAATCCCCGGAAGTTCTTCTGGGAAGACATCTTGGAATTCACGAACGACGGGAATGTTTTCAATGCCCTCGAGTGGTGCAGCGTTCAATGCATTCAAGGCATAAAGACATGCCTCAGCGTTCTGAACTAGATGAGCTTGGTAAGCAATTATTTCATCAGTAGGGTGTAGCAGATGGACGACCTTAGTGGCGCAAACTATAGAAGCAGTATGCGCTTTCAACCAATCCATTCCCAGAATGAGGTCGATGCTACAGGACTTCAGTACGATGGGAGAGGCAAGGAATTCCAGTCCTTCAATTTCAACGGGAACATCGTGACTAACCATAGAGGTTTGACACTGGCCCGCGGGAGTGTGTACCACAATCGCAGTGTTCATCTCTTCGTATTTAATGCCATGCATGAATGCAAACTCGGCTGATATGAATGAATGTGATGCTCCCGTATCAAATAAAACAGATGCTGGTATTGAATTTACGAGGAGTGTACCCATCACGGTAGCAGGCTGGTCTAGAACTTCATTGAGATCAACATGGCTGGCATGAACACGACCATAAGACTTGGCACTGTTGTTGCGAGGCTGGTTGCTTCCACGGCCAGCTGTGGGGAGGGCCAGTTGATTCTGGTTCTGATTGCAATCCCTAGCACGGTGACCTGGCTGACCACACTTGTAGCAGAGACCATTATTGGGAGTGGGAACAGGAGGTTGTGGTGGTGGAGCTGGAAATCTTGGCTGCCTAGCTGGAGGAGCAGGCAGACGAGGTGCAGCATAGGTCTGCCTTGGGGCAGGTGCATTTGGCTGGTACATATTGTTGGAAATCCATATCTTACGCTTCTGTGAAGACGGGCCCGAAGATGAGCCCGTGTCACGGTTGCGCTTGTGAGAGCCCTGGTATTCCTGCAGACCAGTTTCGACATTGATGGCCTTGTTCACCAGAGTGGCGAAATCAGCAAAGTCATGCACTAGAAGTGCGAGCTTGATGTCAGCTTGAAGGCCATCACGGAACTTCTCCTGTCTGCGTGCATCAGTTGAAATGTCTTCTTCAGCATAGCGGGACAAGTCAAGAAACTCCCGCTGGTAAGCTTCCACAGTTTTGTTGCCTTGGGTGAGGTTGCGGAACTCACGCTTCTTCCGGTCCATGACTCCCTGAGGAATGAAGCGAGCATGGAAGGCAGCTTGGAAGTCTGGCCAGGTGATGATTGTTCCAGCTGGCAGAGTACGCCTGTGGCTGTCCCACCATTGAGCCGCGGGTCCTTTCAGGAAGAAGGAAGCAAAGGTGACATAGCTGGCAGGGGCTACATCAGCAGACTCCATCTCATAGGTGATGTCACAGAGCTAGTCATCAGCATCCAGAGGCTGAGTTGAGCTGCGGTACACGGTTGGGTTGAGGCGCATGAAATCTTGCAGAGTCACTTGGGTTGGCTGCTGGTTCATATTGGGGCGAGGAAACTAAGCCATAATATTCTCCATGAACTGACGATTCAACTCAAACTGTTGCATCATCCCAGCCATGTACTCAGGCGGTGGTGGGGCGTTGCCACCACGACCACGACCACGACCTCCTGGTCTAACCATCCTGCTAATATTTAATAGGGGTAGTTCAACATTGAGAAATTTGCAAAAACAAGAATCATTCATGATGAAACATGCACAACGAAAGCAGCACGATAGATACTACATAGTAGTCGGCATATCTTACAAAGGAGATCATGCATAGAGTTCGTTACATAGTGTTCAGCACATAGGCTAAGACATCATAGGCGGCACACAGGCTCGCGGCGAATGCAGCTAACACTAATAAGCAAGTCTACGTCAGTCCCATGCGGTACTGCGGAGGTAGGTGTAGCCCGATAGCTGGTAGTGACGCGAAGGGAAGACCTCCACGCGAGTAGCCTGGGGTCCGCGGATACTCTGGTGCGGAACCCGATGCGCGGGTGGCAGGAGAGGACCCAATGCAGGAGAGTAGCCTCCCACATCTGGCCAGCCGACGCCCTGGGGCATCACGGTCTGGGCAGGGTAGATCACAGAACGCGATAGATCACCAGAGCGGACAGAGGGGTGCAACAGCGTCAGAGCATGATACAGGTGCTGACGGGTGGTGTACAACTCGTGGCGAAGAGCTCGGTTAGCTCTATCCAGCCCATCAGCATGCAGAACCAGGTTCTGATGGTAGAAGGGCTCTCGGGTGACAGTGGAGTAGGCAGCAGTGTAGTATCCCTCCGCACCAACATCGGATGCGATAGCAATGTGCCTGAAGGGGGAGGTGTCCAACTCCTGATACTCACCACGAAGACGTGTCAGAGCAGCATAAGCAGCATCGTGGACCGCCATATCGATAGTCACTCCAACACCATGAGCAGTGTGCAGCACAGTAGTGGAGTCATACTCCCGAGAGTAGAGGTGGACGATGGCACGGTACTGCTCTTGGTTGAAGTCCTGATACTCCTCATAGATGGTGTACTCAGGGTGCCAGCGATAACCCAGATAGGTCATCATCTCAACCAACACAGCAGGTGATCCTGAGGCACCAATGGCCGTCGTGTGGCGCACGACCTGCCTCGTGGGTTCCATCTGAAAACAAGGATGTTTTCACAGGAGTCAAATGACAATGTGGATAATGTTCAAATACTACTCTAAGGAACAACTAGGGCTTATCCAACTTTGGGGTGAACATGGTCACGGGATCCTAGTGTTAGAGTTAGTAAAATCGTTTAGCCCGAGTAGGAGAGAGTTCAGAGTCCCAGAGTAAGGATCGAGGAGTAAAAGATCCTAATACCACCCAATGGCGACGTGGGCCCGTAAGGAACACAGCCATGTTAGTAAAAGTTTTGTAATGTCTAGACTCAACTTTGGCCAAGGAGCGTGGAAGGGGAATTCCTACAGGCAGTCGGATCTGATACCAACTTGTGACGCCCCCGATTTGACCGTACACTAATCATACACGCAAACGTGTACGATCAAGATCGGGGACTCACGGGAAGATATCACAACACAACTCTACAAATAAAAATAAGTCATACAAGCATCATATTACAAGCCAGGGGCCTCGAGGGCCCGAATACAAGATCTCGATCATAGACGAGTCAGCGGAAGCAGCAATATCTGAGCACAGACATAAGTTAAACAAGTCTGCCTTAAGAAGGCTAGCACAAACTGGGATACAGATCGAAAGAGGCGCAGGCCTCCTGCCTGGGATCCTCCTAACTACTCCTGGTCGTCGTGAGCGGGCATCACGTAGTAGTAGGCACCTCCGGTGTAGTAGGAGTCGTCATCGACGGTGACGTCTGGCTCCTGGGCTCCAACATCTGGTTGCGACAACCAGGTAGAAGGGATAGGGAAAAAAGAAGGAGAAAGCAACCGTGAGTACTCATCCAAAGTACTCGCAAGCAAGAAGCTACACTACATATGCATGGGTATCAAATGGAATAAGGGTATCATATGTGGACTGAAGTGCAGAATGCCAGAATAAGAGGGGGATAACTAATCCTGTCGAAGACTACGCTTCTGGCAGCCTCCGTCTTGCAGCATGTAGAAGAGAGTAGACTGAAGTCCTCCAAGTATCATCGCATAGCATAATCCTAACCGATGATCCTGCCCTCGTCGCCCTGTGAGAGAGCGATCATCGGTTGTATCTGGCACTTGGAAGGGTGTGTTTTATTAAGTATCCGGTTCTACTTGTCATAAGGTCAAGGTACAACTCCAAGTCGTCCTGTTACCGAAGATCACGGCTATTCGAATAGATTAACTTCCCTGCAGGGGTGCACCACATACCCCAACACGCTTGATCCCATTTGGCCGAACACACTTTTCGGGGTCATGCTCGGCCGCGAAAGATCAACACGTCGCAGCCCCACCTAGGCACAACAGAGAGGTCAGCACGTCGGTCTAAACCTAAGCGCACAGGGGTCTGGGCCCATTGCCCTTAGCACACCTGCACATTGCGAACGCGGCCGGAAGCAGAACTAGCCCCCTTAATACAAGAGCAGGCTTACGTTCCAATCCGGCGCGCGCCGCTCAGTCGCTGACGTCACGAAGGCTTCGGCTGATACCACGACGCCGGGATACCCATAACTACTCCCGCGCAGATGGTTATTGCGTATAAGCCAGATGGACAGACTCAGGTCAAATACCCAGATCTCGATTAGCGTGTTAAGTATCCGCGAACGCTGTCCAGGGCCAGGCCCACCTCTCTCCTAGGTGGTCTGAACCTGCCCTGTCGCTCCGCCTCAAAGATCCACTCGCGGGTGCTCCTACGAGCCGACCCGTCTTTAATCACCACATGTATCAAGTATAAAGTACATAGTATTAACCCGCGATCACCTCCCGAGTGATCACGGCCCGATAGTATAGCACAGCAGACGGACAAGAATGTAGGGCCACAGATGGAAATACTAGCATCCTATACTAAGCAAGTAGGATTGCAGGTAAAGGTATCAACAGTAGTAGCAAGGACATGCTATGCATCAGGATAGGAATAACGAAAGCAGTAACATGCTACACTACTCTAATGCAAGCAGTATAGAGGAGAGTAGGCGATATCTGGTGATCAAGGGGGGGGCTTGCCTGGTTGCTCTGGCAAGAGAGAGGGGTCGTCAACTCCGTAGTCGTACTGGGTAGCAGCGGCGTCGGTCTCGGTGTCTAGCGAGAGAAGAGGGGGAAGAAACAATAAATATAATGCAAGCATATGCATAGTGATGCATGACATGACAAGTAACGGCGTTAGAGGTGCCCTAACGCGGTAGTAGGTGATACCGGTGAAGGGGGATGACATCCGGGAAAGTATCCCCGGTGTTTCACGTTTTCAGGCAGAGGAGCCGGAGGGGGGAAGTTGCGTGTTCACTATGCTAGGGATGCGTGACGAACGAACAGGCCGCGTATCCAGATTCGTCTCGTCGTTCTGAGCAACTTTCATGTATAAAACTTTTTCATCCGAGTTACGGATTAAAAGATATGATTTTCTAAAGATCTTATTAATTTCTGGAATTTAATTAATTATTTAAATTAATTCGAAAAATAGATTAATGATCTGACATCAGCAGTCAACAGGGTTGACTTGGTCAACCTGACCAGTGGGTCCAGTGGGACCCACCTGTCATACACTGTTTAGGTTAATTAGAGATTAGTTAATTTAAACATGATTAATTAACTTAATTAATTCACTAATTAATTAACTAATTAATAATTAATTTTATTAATTCATTTTTATTTTATTTTATTTTTTTATTTTATAAAACGTTCTGGGCGCTGGGGCCCGCGTGTAAGTGGCCCAGGGCCTTAACGGGCGTTGGGCGTTCGGGCGCAGGGGCTCACGGGCGCACGAACGGGCGCATGCCCGAGGGAACGGACCCACGCGGTGCCGCTGGATCCAGTGGGGCGGCCGGCGGAGGCCACGGCGGGGCTCAGCCGGGGAAGGCTGGCGCGGGTGTGCGGGCGTCGTGGCCGGCGCCGGTGTGGTTGCGTGCGGGCACGCACAGCAGGCGGCGGGCGCGTTGGAGCAGACGAGGGCGCGCGGTGACGGCGCGGTGGAGCGAGGCGAAGGGCGCGGGCAGGTGCGGTCGCGCGCGGTGGCGCGGCAAAGGACCAACAGAGGTGAGGCGCGGAACGCGACGAGGAAGCCAGGCCGGGGCGCGCGGGCCATGGTGGATGTGTGCCCTCGCGGGCACAGGGGCGAGGCCATGGCCGCGAGGCCAGCACAGGTGGGGGGGAATGGCCGCGAGGTGCGGACTGCGGGCGCGGGTGGTGGTCGCAGGGTGCGCGCGGGCGCGAGTAGGTGTGGTGGCGGGGCCGTGGCACAGCCAAGGCGCGGCCGACAGATGCAGGCGGGCGCGGCCAGACTGCAGCGGGGCACTCACGGGGAAGGGGGTGGCAGAGGCAGTGCGAGGTCCGGCGGCTAGCGGCGGACATGGGCCGTAGGCTCAGGCGACAACGGGGTCGAGCAGGGGCCGGCGTGGCTGGGTGTGCGAGCGCACGCTGGGCGGGCGGCGAGTGCGGCGCGACGCGGGAGCAGAGAGGGAAAGAGGGGAAGCTCACAGGTGTTAGTCAGGATTTCGGGCAGCGGACTCGACGGAGTTCGGGGAGGCCGTTGGGGAGGAGGGGCGGAGAGGAGCAGTCCGGCGAGGG
>NC_041392.1:313952107-314004301 GCF_002162155.2 Triticum dicoccoides | reverse complement strand
AGTGGGGGTGTCGGTGGAGTGGGGCGAGGTGGTGAGTGGATAAGGGGGGAGGGCGGCCGGTTGGGCCTGCGGCCGATTGGGCCGGCCAGCTGGGCCGATTCCCAGTGGGGGCCTCCTCTTTCTTTTTTTTCTGTTTGTTTTTCTCCTTTATATTTTCTTTTACTATTTCTTTTCTATTTTAATTCATTTAAAAGCATCTAGGCATTTTATAAAAATGTGTTTACTTCTCCATAATTACCGATGCAATAGTAGACATAGTCCGAACATTTTATTTTTAATATTTGAAAACTTTTATTGTCGACTTTAAATTTAAGTTTGAATTTGACGCAGTTTCGAATTATCCCGAGATTAGTAACAGTAATCGCAGATGTCATGGCCTCATTAGGAGAGTTTTACTGTAGCCAAATTATCCGGGCGTTACAATGCTAGCATTCACACTGCACAAATTATTTATTTTATCATTTACCTACTCGAGGAGGAGTATGAACTAAGCTTGGGGATGGTGATACGTCTCCAACACATCTATAATTTATGAAGTATTGATGACATATTTACAATAATTTTATATGGTTTTGGTATGATTTGAATGGAACTAACCTGAACTGGCGCTGTTTTCAGCAAAACTACCATGATTTTTTTTACAGAAATAAAAGTTCTCGGAATTGGACGAAACTTTTTAGAGATTTTTTATGGAACAAATGAAGAATAATGGAGCAAATAACCACTGGAGGGGGGCCTGCTGCCCACTAGGCACCAGGGCACGCCACCACCCTCTGACGCGCCCTAATGGGTAGTGGGCCCCTCGTGACCCATTTCAGCGTGAGACCAACGCCAAAAAATCATATAAATACAGAAACCCTTAGAAATAACCCTAGATCAGAAGTTTCGTCGCCGCAAGCCTATGTAGCCACGAAAAAACAATTCGGACCCTGTTCCGGCACCCTAAGTGCAACCACGACATTGGGGACGCCTCCCACATGTTCCTGCAATGCCCTCTCGCTAAACGTGTCTAGCAATCACTCGTGGCCTCCAAGCCCGACTGCAGTGACGCGTTGTGGGAATGCACACGTACCGGATTACCCCAATCTATGGACCTTCATTCTATTACTTCTTCTTTGGAAGATTTGACACACTAGGAATGACCAAACGTTTTGCTCTATTGATACTCGCCTGGCTACTACTCTCTGATTTATGATCTCTTATTTGCATTTGTAATCGATGTCTCATCGACTGTATAAGGCTATTGACAAGGAAGAGCTTCCTCGTGGCATGCCTATGTAATTCTATTACAGCTGTAATCGGCTTTGGCTACATTACGGTTTGAGAAATATATTTAGGTGAGGAAACTCCCCCACCCCCTGATTAATCAAAATAATAATTTACTTTAATTGTTGCTTTTATCATGTCTTGACTGTGTGTGGTGTGGTATCTAGTTGTGTGTGTAGTTCTACAAAGGTTGTTGATTTATCTATAAAGCGCGGGTGTGTGTGGGTGGGTGTGGGGGGGCAAGCTTTTTTGGGTTAAATGCCGCTTTTGGTCATCTTTGCAGGCAGGTAGCGCATCGACCAAAGAATTGCATGAATCCTACCAAGTGTTAAATGGGGTAATGATTCAGGATGGCAATGGCATGCACCAGATGCGCGAGAGAAACACACACAACACGCGCTAGAGCGTCTGCAAGCCCAAGATTTATGGTGGACTGGGAGTGCTCAACCTCCAAAAATTTGCAACCGCCCTGCGTTTGCGTTGGCTGTGGCACGAATGGGATGAACCACCTAAGACTTGGTCTGGCTCTGGAACACCTTGCACTAGCAACGATAAAGATCTCTTCGCGGCTGCTACACGGGTGTGCATTGGAGATGGAAACAAAGCTAAGTTTTGGGAATCTCCATGGTTGGACGGCCTCCGGCCTAAAGATATTGCACCAAAGATTTTTGAGCTGTCAAAAAAGAAAACGTTCTTGGTCAGGAAAGCTCTTGACAACAACCTTTGGGTCCGCCAAATTGACACTCGGCAGGGGCTAACCTTGGACCATATTCAACAATTTGCAACACTTTGGGAGATGCTTGCGGATGTAAACCTCAACCAGGGTAGCCAAGACACAATATCTTGGAAGTTCACCAACAGTGGCGAGTACTCCGCCTCCTCGGCTTACATGGTGCAGTTTGTCGGTCTCTCATTTTGCCCAATGAATGCTACAATCTGGAAGATGTGGGCTCCTCCGAAGTGTAAATTTTTTGCTTGGTTGATCTTCCAGAATCGTGTTTGGACAGCCGATCGTTTGCTGCGCCGAGGTTGGCCAAACTGTAATTTGTGCCCTCTCTGCAAGCAAGTGCAAGAATCTGCTACTCACCTCCTATCCCAATGTAGGTTCACTGTCCGGATTTGGACTGAAATTTGCACTTGGCTTGGCATGCTTGACTCATCATCAATGATTTGGCGTCATGAAGACTCAGTTAAAGATTGGTGGCTTAAGGCGGTTAGTGGGGGAGGTGACCACAGGAAGGCCACCGCCTCCTTGATGATGCTTGTCTCATGGGAAATTTGGAAGGAGCGCAATGCAAGAATTTTTCAGAATGTCTTCGCTCCGACCTCTATTGTTATTGCGAAAATCAAGGAGGAGGCTCATCTTTGGACTTTGGCAGGAGCGAAACAGCTTAGTATTGTTATGTCGCGAAAGTAGACCTTTTCGTTTTTGCCGCCCCGCGGTTATGTCTAAACCTTCTTCTTAATCAATGAAAATGGCAAGTTTTTTGCCTTGTTTCAAAAAAAAAATAGAGCCCTGTATGTGCTCAACTTCCACCAAACAACCTTTTTCTGAAACATTCTAAAAGGAAAAGAAAAAACAAATTTTGTTTTGAGACGGATAAGAAAAAAAGTTGGCTCGACTTCCACCGGCCAACTTGATGTGATCATAATTCGATCCAATCCCGTCAATCACGTCGCACCGTGGAGTGGAATCACCTGACCCGGTTAATCTTACAGGGAAAACATGATACTTAATCATGGGAGGCATCAATTGGTTAAAGTTTAGAAAGTATATTCATGCAATGCTTCAACTGATTAATTATAAGCACAAGTGCACAGGTTACTTAAATCACCCGTACACAAACAATTAGCAGCATGGATCGTTGGATCGAGCTGGAGCCGACGATCGACAAAAAGGTAGAGAAAGAAAAGAAACTTGTGATGATATAAAATAAATAAATGATGGAACAGTGATCATCACTAGTTACTACTGGTAGCAAAAAAAATGATCAAACAAAATTAGGGCCGGCCTCAGGTGAAGCTGAGGCTGGATCGGGACCGGAGTAGGTAGTTGCATGAAATTGATATACGAAGCCGTACGTAGATGGATCGGCTCCTGGATCGGACGGCTGAGGTGAAATGAACTGATTCAGAAGACCTTGGCGACGTCCTTCATGAGCCCGGGGTTGGCGTTGCAGAAGGAGATGAACTCGCTGAAGTCGATGAAGCCGTCACCGTCGGTGTCGATCTCCGCCATCATGCGCTGCACCTCGTCCGCGGAGGTCGACCCCAGCGTCCGCAGCGCGTCCGTCAGCTCAGTCAGCGAGATCTTCCCGTCGCCGTTCGTGTCGAACCTCTTGAAGATCCTCTCCATGTCGTCCGCCATTATCCGCCCCTGGTGTTCTTCTACCTCGAATCACTCTTCGATCGGTCGACGGGCGGGCAATGGCAGCTATGCTCGCGTGTCTTGGTTAGTTAGTTCCGGCTATTCGTGCTCGCACCTATCTATATATATGCAATTGTAGGACGGGCAGGGCGCCAATGTTGTAGCTGAGTTTGTGGACGCCATTGTTGCATGCGAGGATGCCAACCGCCCGTCTCCTCGTGAAGCGCCCGTTCATTTCGCGCAGGCGATGGAACCGTTCGCTTCAACCATCCATTCCACCGTCTGTCTTTTTCTTTTTTTGAGAGGTTCCACCGTGTGTCTCTTATGGACCATACGTCGTTAACTACGCCCAGAATAAGAATTGCCGTCATGCGAAACGGCCCAATGAATTTATGGCCAATTTATTACCTTTACCTACAAAACTAGAGGCCCATTTGTCGCGCCGCCGACTACTTCACAATCTATGAAACCGGGGCAACAATGTTCAAAAATTTGAAGTAAGCGGCGGATTTATATAGAAATATAAATGGTTTATATTCTAGTTTATATGTCTATGTCCTTATAAACTGTTTAAATTTATGGCCAATTTATGTCTATATTTCTATAAAATGTTTGGGGATTTTAAAAAATGTTCATGGTTTAAAAAATAAAATTTGAAAATTATATTTGCAAAATGATCGAATTTTCAAACATTATTTGACTTTTAAAAAAATTGTTTACAATTCCAAATAAATGTTCAAAAATCTTGAGAAATTGTTCGAATCTTCCATTGAAGTTAGTTCTTACATTTTCGCACCGTTCACTTATCACTTATACTCATCAGCTCAATTGGCTACAAACAACACTTCATTAGCGAGTGATCAGTAGTTCGATCCCTTGTGAGGTCACCCATTGCCCCCATCTCCTATTTGGCATCTTAAGCGTCAGTTAGAGTGCATTTGGCTATGTGACTCATAACCTTCTATAGCATTGCTATTTAGATGCGTCGACCCATATATGGATTTTTTTCAACTACGCCCAGAAGAAGAATTGTCGTCATGCGAAACGGCCCGCTGAGTTTATGGCCAATTTATTGCCTTTACCTTCAAAACTAGAGGCCCATTTGTCAGACCGCCACCTACTTCACAAGCTCGGCACCGGGGCGGCGGTCAGGCCCACTTCCTCCATCCTCGGCCGCTACTCCATAGTGGCGGAAATAGCATGGAGGGGGGTAAAGGTCATCCATTGAGTGAGTGGTTTCATGACCGGTTTCGAAAACCTTCTCAAAGGTTCCTGGCCGTTTTTCGAAACCTTCTTGAAGGTTTCCGAGCTAGTTTTTTTTACTGTTTTTCTAGCTTTTTAGTTTGTCCTTTTCCTTTTTCTCCCTTTAAAAATGATTTTTTGTTCCTTTTTATTTTCTTCCTCATTTATTTCCTTTTCAAGTTTCTCTTTCTTTTCAAATAATATTTGGAAAATTTAAATGTTATTCAAAATTCAAAAAATATTCCCCTTTTCAAAATTTCAAAAAATTCTCATGTTTGATTTTTTTAGTAAATTCAATAAGTATTCACATAATTGCAAAAAATGTGCTTCTTTTCAAAAAAAGGTTCCTATTTAATTTTTTCATAAATTCAAAACAAGCACTTTAAAAAAAGAACTTTCAGAAAAATGTTTACCTTTTCTAAAAATGTTGTTAATAATTTATAAAAAATGTTCAACAATTTGGAAAAAATCCCCGTTTGCTAATTTTATTCAAAGATTAAAATATGTCTATATTTATCAAAACAATTGGGGATTTTAAATAATGTTCATCGTTTCACAAAAAAAATTGAATATTCTGTTTGCAAAATGACTGAATTTTCAAACATTATTTGAATTTTTAAAAAATTGTTTACAATTCCAAATAAATGTTCAAACATCTTCAGAAAGTGTTCAAGTCTGCCGTTCAAGTTAGTTCTTACATTTTCGCACCATTCACTTGTCACTTATACTCGTCAGCTCAACTGGCTACAAAACAACACTTCATTAGCGAGTGATCAGTAGTCCGATCCCATGTGAGGTCACCCATCGCCCCCAACTCCTATTTGCCACCTTAAGCGTCAGTTAGCGTAATCCTACACAGCACTGCTATTTCACCGGTTATCTCTTTTTTTATTTGATTTTATTTTATCATTACTACTGTCCTTTTATTTTATTTATTTTATTTTTTAACAAATTCGTGTTCTTTTCCCAATTTCGTTTAAAGAATGAAATTTGAAGACTATTTTCAATTGTTTGCGAACTTATCACTTCAAATCCGTGAAATTTTTGCTCAAATTCATGAACTTTTCCTTATTTTTGTACTTTTTCATATCTTTTATGAAAAAAATTCCAAATTCGTGATTCTTTTCATTTTTGCAAAAAATTTCACTTATGAATTTTCCAATCCTTGAACTTTTTTCAAATTTGTGATCTTCTCTCAATTTTTTACGAATATCGTTCCATGTTATATGGGCATTTTCCAAATTTATATAACTTTTGTGAAATTGCATGAATTTTTTTATTTTTCTTGAACTTTTGTCAAAAAATTGGGAATCTTTTATTTTTCTGAAAAAGTCAACAGTCAACTCTCTGTGGCCAACAATTGCCGGTTGACTGGTCAACGGTCACCTTATAACGAGATAGAAGCTCCCCTGGCCAGAAGGGTTTTCGTGTAGCAACACTGCAATCCGCCCCAATATGAAATTATTGTATAGCGGGCTTTCCAAGTACGGTCTTTTCTTGTATACTTTTTGTATGGGTTTTTGTCAATTTATTTGTGTATTCTTTGTAGCGGGTTCTTATTCTTTTTTTCTTTGACTTTTTCTTTGTTTCTTTCTTGGTTTTCGCCAGGTTATTTCCATTTTCTTTGATTTTCACCATGGGTTTCCCCCTTTTTTCCCCTTGGTTTCTTTTGTTTTACTTGTTTCTTCACTGGTTTTCTTTGGGTTTTCTTCTTTTTTCTAAAATGCATGTCTGTTTTTTCAGTACACGTGTATGTACACATGGAACCCATTTTTTATGCATGCCGCACATTTTTCAAATACACGATGTACGTCAATAACATTTTTCATATATGTGTAATATTTCTTTTTAAATAAAAGATTAACATTTTTAAAAATTACACTTTTTAATACAAATCATACATTTCTCCTTCACGTATAAAATATGTTTTACATATGCTTGAACATTACTGAAATACATGACTAATGTTTTTTTAAATACAGCTTTTGAACATTTTTTCAAGCATCTTAAACATTTTTTAGTTAAATGCTGAATATTTTTCTTAAACTATGTGTACATTTATTTTCCAAACATGTGAACATTTTTTAAAGTATGACGTACTATTTTTTGACTGGCAATTAACATTACTTTTGAATTTTACAAAAATTCAATGATATTGTATAAACTTTTTTAGAAAATGTTAAGTACAGTTTTGGAAACACGTGAATATTTTACAACTGTCACGTAAAAAAACTAAATAACTCTAACAAAGTTTGTACACTGCATTTACATTTTATGAATTCACGATTTGAATTTTACTGGTAAATATAAATTTTGGAATATGTTTATTTAGCAAAAAGTCGGAACTTTTAACAAGAGAATTTAGAAACGAATGAAAAAAGATAGAAAAACGAAGCAGGAGGCAAATTGGGCCGGCCCAACAGGACTTTGCTGTAAGCGATGGTACGTTCCAGCTGGCGCCAGGCGAGGTATAAACACGCACATGACGCTAGTCTGCAAAACTTTATTCAGCGACTTAGGCCCTGTTTGGTTAGGCTGTGGATTTTCTAAAAGCAGCTGTGAAAAATCTGTTGTGGAAAAATAACTGTGGAAAATTTGATGTGAAAAAGATGTAGGTCATTTGACAAACTAGCTGATACAACATTTTCAGATTTTGGCCCGCAACGGAATCAGATTTTGGAAAGCACGTCCTGGGCTGCTTCCGCTTTTGGTTCAGATTTTGACAGCGGATCTTTGGAATCGGATTTTGCTGGGTTCGTCCTTTTGATTCAGATTCTGCTACGCGGAATCTGTCGATAAAAGCTGAACCAAATAGGGCCTTAAGCGCAGCTTTCTTTCGGGAGCAACTAACTCATGAGGGGAGTTCCTATGTGACGCATTCTGCGTCAAAATGATGCGCTTTCGCACAGGCACGTCGTCGCGGTGCGCTGTTTGGGCCAACCCATTGCAGTGCGCCGCGAATACCAGGTGAAAATGGCAAAAATAAAAAGTAAGGCACAATGGCTGCGAATCGAACACAGGACTGCCAACTTGTGCTCGCAAGCTTCTAGCCACTACAATATAACAGCTCGGTTGACCAGTGTATAGCTGAAAACTAAATGAACTAAATAAAGTATAAGACTTGACACTGTTTGAAGAAAATCCTTTACAATTTTCCAAATTTTAATTAAAATTTCGGCCGTA
This sequence comes from Triticum dicoccoides, assembly GCF_002162155.2. Taxonomy (NCBI): domain Eukaryota; kingdom Viridiplantae; phylum Streptophyta; class Magnoliopsida; order Poales; family Poaceae; genus Triticum; species Triticum dicoccoides. Next base: position 313,996,242 of record NC_041392.1, on the reverse strand, counting down.
TGATTTTGTTTTGATAAACCAAAAAATTTATGGTATCACGATCAAATTTTGAATTTTGAACATTTTCATAATTTGTGAACAATTTTCTAAAGGACAACCATTTTTTTAAATTTGAGAACAAATTTTCAAATGGAGAAAGAATTCCAAAATTTGGAATCACAAACAATTTTGAACACGTGAACAAAAAAGTAAAATTCAAAACTTTTTTTGAAATATTTGAACAAATTTTGTAAAACACGAACAGTTTTTAAAAAACATAGTATTTTATTTGAAAATATCATGGCATTTTTTGGAAAGGCAAACAAATTCAAATATTTTGAACATTTTTTAATTTTAAATTTTTGAACTTTCTTTGAAAAAACACAAACAGTTTTTTAACTTTTGAAATAATTTTCTAAACTTCCGAATAATTTTGGAAACACAATTTTTTAAAATTTCTAAGAAAAAATAAGACAAAAGAAAAAACAAATAGAGAAACAAAAAAAGAAAAAAGAAAACAGGAAAAGACAAAGACAAAGAAAAGGAAACAAGACAACAAAAAAACAGAAAAAAGGAAAAAAAATGAAAACGAAAGAACACAGAACAAGGAAAAAAGACTGGCTGAGAACCTCTAGAAGGCTCCCAAAACAAGGGACGATGAAAGCTTAAACAGGCCGGCCCAGTCGAACGATCGCTGGATCTCCCCCCTCAAAACCTAGACAGTTTGAAGCAGCATGCGTCCAATAGAAAATTCTGGTCATGAGCACTCATTCGCAAGCCTTTCAACGGTCCAATAGAAAATTCCAGTCACTTGGGATGTGCTGAGAGCACGTAACTTGGCGCGCTCTCAGCCGCCACCACGTGTGTCGCCCTGAGCGCTTCATATGGATTTTGATTTTTCTATCTTCTCATACGCGTTTTTGGTTTTTTAGATGTTTTTTTCCAGATTTTTTTTGACTTTTCAGTTTTTCATCAGCTTTCCTTAGCTTTTCCACGGAAAAAAATGTTACATGAAAAAATAGTTTTTTTTCTTTCATGAGTTGTACGGGTTTGCTTCCGCGAGAGGCACGACCTCTCAGAAACGGTAAAAATGATAAGGTAAAATCATAAATGTGTTTTTTTTTGTTTTCGCGAGAGGCACTGTCGTGCCTGCTCTCCGAAAAGAAAAAAATAACGTGTTTTTTGCTTTCGCGAGAGGTAAGGTTTTAGTTCGCAAGAGATACGGTTTTGCTTCCGCGAGAGGCGCGGTCGTGCCTCTAAAAACAGTAAAAAAACACAGTTTTTGCTTCCGTGAGAGGCATGGTTTTGGTTCCACGAGGGGTACAAATTTGTTTCCGCAAGAGGTACGACCGTGCCTCTCGGCAACCAAAAGAATGTGTTTTCTTTTTTTTTCTTCCTTGAGAGGCACGGTTTTGCTTCCTTAAGAGGCACATATTTGCTTCCGTGAGAGACACGACCGTGCTTTCGGAAACGACTTTCGAAAAGCGAAAAAAACATGCTCCTGGTGTGGTTTTTTCATGAAAAAATGTCCATCAAAATCTATCGACATAGGATATAGTTTTGGATGTCTCAATGTGAGGAATCCAACAGTGGAAATGGTTCGAAATTTTGATACACAGTTTAAAAAATAAAATATTTTGAATAAACGAATGTACGAAAAAGGGGGGGAAACTCCCATGTTGCGACAAGTGGCGCACATATAGCGCGCCACTTGTCAGAACATGGAGAGATAGAAGTGATCTTTGGAAGGGATACTCCTCAAGTAGTGATTTTGTTTTCTTCTGTTATGATAGAAAGTGCACACCCCATTCGACTTTGGGCCTTAGTCCATTTACTTTTGCGCACCGCATGCTTGCTTTTTTTCTTCTTCTCAGGTTACCATTTTAGAAACATTAGTTTTCTGTTCTACTTTTTTTACTTCTATTTTCGGCCGGTTTTCTATTCGGACTCTTCAGTTTTCCAGTTTATTCCTATTTTACCTTATCATTTTTTATATTCTTTACCCTTCTTTTTATTTATTTTTTGTTTATTTTTATTTCTCAAATTTATGATTTTTTTACTATGCAAACTTTTTCAAAATTTTAAAACCTAATTTTAAATTTGTGAATATTTCTTAAATCCTAATTTTTTAAAACAATATGAACTTTTTAAAATATCCCAAGATATTTTCAAATTCGTGAACACTTTCACAATTCGCAAACTTTTTAAAAATGCATGATTTTTTTTGGGTCTGTGATGTTATTTCTAATTCACAAAAAACTTATTATTTAGGAAGTTCTAAAGAATGCATGAACTTTTACCAAATGCATGACTCTTTCCAAACTCTTGAACTTTTGACAAATTCACAAAAAAATCAAGTTCACCAACTTAATTCAGATTCATGATCTTTTTTAAATATCCATATACTTTTTTATTTCATAATAATTATTCAACGGTGTTTAAAAAATTGATTGGTGTTTTTGTTGGGGAACATAGTAATTTCAAAAAAATTCCTACGCACACGCAAGATCATGGTGATGCATAGCAACGAGAGGGAAGAGTGTGTCCACATACCCTCGTAGACCGAAAGCGGAAGCGTTAGCACAACGCGGTTGATGTAGTCGTACGTCTTCACGATCCGACCGATCAAGCACCAAACGCACGTCACCTCCGAGTTCTGCACACGTTCAACTCGATGACGTCCCTCGAACTCCGATCCAGCTGAGCTTTAAGGGAGAGTTCCGTCAGCACGGCGACGTGGTGACGGTGATGATGTTCTACCGACGTAGGGCTTCGCCTAAGCACTGCTACGATATGACCGAGGTGGATTATGGTGGAGGGGGCACCGCACACGGCTAAGAGATCCAAGGGATCAATTGTTGTGTCTCTAAGGGGTGCCTTCCTCCCGTATATAAAGGAGTGGAGGAGGAGGAGAGGGTTGGCCCCTATGGCGCGCCCTGGAGGAGTCCTACGCCCACCGGGAGTAGGATTCCTCCCCTTTCCAAGTAGTAGGAGTAGGGGACAAGGAAGGGGAAGAGGGAGGAGAAGGAAGGAGGGGGCGCCGCCCCTCCCCCTAGTCCAATTCGGACTAGTCATTGGGTGGGTGGGGGAGGGGGGCAGCCTGCCTCTCTCTCTCTCCCGTAAAGCCCAATAAGGCCCATATACTTCTTCCCCGTATTCCCGTAGCTCCCCGGTACTTCGAAAAATATCCGAATCACTCGGAACCTTTCCGATGTCCGAATATAGTCGTCCAATATATCGATCTTTACGTCTCGACCATTTCGAGACTCCTCGTCATGTCCCCGATATCATCCGGGACTCCGAACTACCTTTGGTACATCAAAACTCATAAACTCATAATATAACCGTCATCGAACTTTAAGCATGCGGACCCTACGGGTTTGAGAACTATGTAGACATGACCGAGGCACGTCTCTGGTCAATAACCAATAGCGGAACCTGGATGCTCATATTGGCTCCTACATATTCTACGAAGATCTTTATCGGTCAAACCGCATAACAACACACGTTGTTCCTTTTGTCATCGGTATGTTACTTGCCCGAGATTCAATCGTCGGTATTGAAGGAAATATGCCCTAGAGGCAATAATAAAGTTATTATTTATTTTATTATACCATGATAAATGTTTATTATTCATGCTAGAATTGTATTAACCGGAAACATAATACATGTGTGAATACATAGACAAACAGATTGTCACTAGTATGCCTCTACTTGACTAGCTCGTTGATCAAAGATGGTTATGTTTCCTAACCATAGACATGAGTTGTCATTTGATTAACAGGGTCACATCATTAGGAGAATGATGTGATTGACATGACCCATTCCATTAGCTTAGCACACGATCATTTAGTATTCTGCTATTGCTTTCTTCATGACTTATACATGTTACTATGACTATGAGATTATGCAACTCCCGTTTACCGGAGGAACACTTTGGGTGCTACCAAACGTCACAACATAACTGGGTGATTATAAAGGTGCTCTACAGGTGTCTCCGAAGGTACTTGTTGGGTTGGCGTATTTCGAGATTAGGATTTGTCACTCCGATTGTCGGAGAGGTATCTCCGGGCCCTCTCGATAATGCACATCACTTAAGCCTTGCAAGCATTGCAACTAATGAGTTAGTTGCGGGATGATGTATTATGGAACGAGTAAAGAGACTTGCCGGTAACGAGATTGAACCAGGTATTGAGATACCGACGATCGAATCTCGGGCAAGTAACATACCAATGACAAAGGGAACAACGTATGTTGTTATGCGGTCTGACCGATAAAGATCTTCGTAGAATATGTAGGAGCCAATATGAGCATCCAGGTTCTGCTATTGGTTATTGACTGGAGACGTGTCTCTGTCATGTCTACATAGTTCTCGAACCCGTAGGGTCCGCACGCTTAACATTACGATGACAATTTTATTATGAGTTTGTGTTTTCATGTACCGAAGGTTGTTCGGAGTCCCGGATGTGATCATGGACATGACGAGGAGTCTCGAAATGGTCGAGACATGAAGATTGATATATTAGAAGCCTATGTTTGGATATCGGAAGTGTTCTGAGTGAAATAGTGATTTTACCGGAGTGCGGGAGGGGTTACCGGAACCCCCGGAGGTTATTGGGCCTTATGGGCCCAAGTGGAGGAAGAGGAGAGGCGGCCAAGGGGCAGCCCCGCGCCCCTCCCCCCAGTCCGAATTGGACAAGGAGGGGGGGGCGCCCCCCTTTTCCTTTCCCCTCTCTCCTCCTTCCCCCCGCCCCCAAGTCATAATCCAACTAGGAAAAAGGAGGGGAGTCCTACTCCCGGTGGGAGTAGGACTCCTCCGGCGCGCCTCCTCCTATGGCCGGCCGCACCCCCCTTGCTCCTTTATATACGGGGGCAGGGGGCACCCCAGAGACACAACAATTGATCATTGATCTCTTAGCAGTGTGCGGTGCCCCCCTCCACCATAGTCCACCTCGATAATACTGTAGCGGTGCTTAGGCGAAGCCCTGCGTCGGTAGAACATCAACATCGTCACCACGCCGTCGTGCTAACGAAACTCTCCCTCAACACTCGGCTGGATCGGAGTTCGAGGGACGTCGTCGGGCTGAACGTGTGCTGAACTCGGAGGTGCCGTACGTTCGGTACTTGATCGGTCGGATCGTGAAGATGTACGACTACATCAACCGCGTTGTGCTAACGCTTACGCTTTCGGTCTATGAGGGTACATGGACAACACTCTCCCCTCTCGTTGCTATGCATCACCATGATCTTGTGTGTGCGTAGGATTTTTTTTTTGAAATTACTACATTTCCCAACAGTGGTATCCGAGCCAGGTTTTATGCGTTGATGTTATATGCACGAGTAGAACACAAGTGAGTTGTGGGCGATATAAGTCATACTGCTTACCAGCATGTCATACTGCTTACCAGCATGTCATACTTTGGTTCGGCGGTATTGTTGGATGAAGCGGCCCGGACCGACATTACGCGTACGCTTACGCGAGACTGGTTCTACCGACGTGCTTTGCACACAGGTGGCTGGCGGGTGTCAGTTTCTCCAACCTGAGTTGAACCGAGTGTGGCTACGCTTGGTCCTTGCGAAGGTTAAAACATCACCAACTTGACAAACTATCGTTGTGGTTTTTGACGCGTAGGTAAGAACGGTTCTTGCTAAGCCCATAGAAGCCACGTAAAACTTGCAACAACAAAGTAGAGGACGTCTAACTTGTTTTTGCAGGGCATGTTGTGATGTGATATGGTCAAGACATGATGCTAAATTTTATTGTATGAGATGATCATGTTTTGTAACCGAGTTATCGGCAACTGGCAGGAGCCATATGGTTATCGCTTTATTGTATGCAATGCAATCGCCATGTAATGCTTTACTTTATCACTAAGCGGTAGCGATAGTCGTGGAAGCATAAGATTGGCGACATGACAACGATGCTACGATGGAGATCAAGGTGTCGCGCCGGTGACGATGGTGATCGTGACGGTGCTTCGGAGATGGAGATCACAAGCACAAGATGATGATGGCCATATCATATCACTTATATTGATTGCATGTGATGTTTATCTTTTATGCATCTTATCTTGCTTTGATTGACGATAGCATAGCATTATAAGATGATCTCTCACTAAATTTCAAGATAAAAGTGTTCTCCCTGAGTATGCATCGTTGCCAAAGTTCGTCGTGCCTAGACACCACGTGATGATCGGGTGTGATAAGCTCTACGTCCATCTACAATGGGTGCAAGCCAGTTTTGCACACGCAGAATACTCAGGTTAAATTTGACGAGCCTAGCATATGCAGATATGGCCTCGGAACACTAAGACCGAAAGGTCGAGCGTGAATCATATAGTAGATATGATCAACATAGTGATGTTCACCATTGAAAGCTACTCCATTTCACGTGATGATCGGTTATGGTTTAGTTGATTTGGATCACATGATCACTTAGAGGATTAGAGGGATGTCTTTCTAAGTGGGAGTTCTTAAGTAATATGATTAATTGAACTTAAATTTATCATGAACTTAGTACCTGATAGTATCTTGCTTGTCTATGTTGTTTGTAGATAGATGGCCCGTGATGTTGTTCCATTGAATTTTAAAGCGTTCCTTGAGAAAGCAAAGTTGAAAGATGATGGTAGCAATTACATGGACTGGGTCCGTAACTTGAGGATTATCCTCATTGCTGCTTAGAAGAATTACGTCCTGGAACCACCGCTGAGTGCCAGGCCTGCTGCTGATGCAACTGCAGACGTTAAGAACACCTGGCAGAGCAAAGCTGATGACTACTCGATAGTTCAGTGTGCCATGCTTTATGGCTTAGAATCGGGACTTCAACGACGTTTTGAACGTCATGGAGCATATGAGATGTTCCAGGAGTTGAAGTTAATATTTCAAGCAAATGTCCGGATTGAGAGACATGAAGTCTCCAATAAGTTCTACAGCTGCAAGATGGAGGAGAATAGTTCTGTCAGTGAGCATATACTCAGAATGTCTGGGTACCATAATCACTTGACTCAGCTGGGAGTTAATCTTCAAGTTGATAGTGTCATTGATAGAGTTCTTCAATCACTGCCACCAAGCTACAAAAGCTTCGTGATGAACTATAATATGCAAGGGATGAATAAGACAATTCCCGAGCTCTTCGCAATGCTAAAAGCCGCGGAGGTAGAAATCAAGAAGGAGCATCAAGTGTTGATGGTCAATAAGACCACCAGTTTCAAGAAAAAGGGTAAAGGGAAGAAGAAGGGGAACTTCAAGAAGAACAGCAAGCAAGTTGCTGCTCAGGAGAAGAAACCCAAGTCTGGACCTAAGTGTGAGACTGAGTGCTTCTACTGCAAGCAGACTGGTCACTGGAAGCGGAACCGCCCCAAGTATTTGGCGGATAAGAAGGATGGCAAGGTGAACAAAGGTATATGTGATATACATGTTATTGATGTGCACCTTACTAATGCTCGAAGTAGCACCTGGGTATTTGATACTAGTTCTGTTGCTAATATTTGCAACTCAAAATAGGGACTACGGATTAAGCGAACACTGGCAAAGGACGAGGTGACGATGCGCGTGGGAAATGGTTCCAAAGTCGATGTGATCGCGGTCGGCACGCTACCTCTACATCTACCTTCGAGATTAGTATTAGACCCAAATAATTGTTATTTGGTGCCAGCCTTGAGCATGAACATTATATCTGGATCTTGTTTGATGCGAGACGGTTATTCATTTAAATCAGATAATAATGGTTGTTCTATTTATATGAGTAATATCTTTTATGGTCATGCACCCTTGAAGGGTGGTCTATTTTTGATGGATCTCGATAGTAGTGATACACATATTCATAATGTTGAAGCCAAAAGATGCAGAGTTTATAATGATAGTGCAACTTATTTGTGGCACTGCCGTTTAGGTCATATCGGTGTAAAGCGCATGAAGAAACTCCATACTGATGGACTTTTGGAACCACTTGATTATGAATCACTTGGTACTTGCGAACCGTGCCTCATGGGCAAGATGACTAAAACACCGTTCTCCGGTACTATGGAGAGAGCAACAAATTTGTTGGAAATCATACATACAGATGTATGTGGTCCGATGAATGTTGAGGCTTGTGTCGGATATCGTTATTTTCTCACCTTCACAGATGATTTAAGCAGATATGGGTATATCTACTTAATGAAGCATAAGTCTGAAACATTTGAAAAGTTCAAAGAATTTCAGAGTGAAGTTGAAAATCATCGTAGCAAGAAAATAAAGTTTCTACAATCTGATCGTGGAGGAGAATATTTGAGTTACGAGTTTGGTCTACATTTGAAACAATGCGGAATAGTTTCGCAACTCACACCACCTGGAACACCACAGCGTAATGGTGTGGCCGAACGTCGTAATCGTACTTTACTAGATATGGTGCGATCTATGATGTCTCTTACAGATTTACCGCTATCATTTTGGGGTTATCCTTTAGAGACGGCCGCATTCACGTTAAATAGGGCACCATCAAAATCCGTTGAGACGATGCCTTATGAACTGTGGTTTGGCAAGAAACCAAAGTTGTCGTTTCTTAAAGTTTGGGGCTGTGATGCTTATGTGAAAAAGCTTCAACCTGATAAGCTCGAACCCAAATCGGAGAAATGTGTCTTCATAGGATACCCAAAGGAGACTGTTGGGTACACCTTCTATCACAGATCCGAAGGCAAGACATTCATTGCTAAGAATGGATACTTTCTAGAGAAGGAGTTTCCCTCGAAAGAAGTGAGTGGGAGGAAAGTAGAACTTGATGAGGTAACTGTACCTGCTCCCTTATTGGAAAGTAGTTCATCACAGAAACCGGTTTCTGTGACGCCTACACCAATTAGTGAGGAAGTTAATGATGATGATCATGAAACTTCAGATCAAGTTACTACTTAACCTCATAGATCAACCAGAGTAAGATCCGCACCAGAGTGGTACGGTAATCCTGTTCTGGAAGTCATGCTACTAGATCATGATGAACCTACGAACTACGAAGAAGCGATGGTGAGCCCAAATTCCGCAAAATGGCTTGAGGCCATGAAATCTGAGATGGGATCCATGTATGAGAACAAAGTATGGACTTTGGTTGACTTGCCGTCCGCAAGCAATTGAGAATAAATGGATCTTCAAGAAGAAGACTGACGCTGATGGAAAGGTTACTGTCTACAAAGCTCGACTTGTTGCGAAAGGTTTTCGACAAGTTCAAGGGATTGACTATGATGAGACCTTCTCACCCGTATCGATGCTTAAGTCTGTCCAAATCATGTTAGCAATTACCGCGTTTTATGATTATGAAATATGGCAGATGGATGTCAAAACTGCATTCTTGAATGGATTTCTGGAAGAAGAGTTTTATATGATGCAACCGGAAGGTTTTGTCGATCCAAAGGGAGCTAACTAAGTGTGCAAGCTCCAGCGATCCATTTATGGACTGGTGCAAGCCTCTCAGAGTTGGAATAAATGCTTTGATAGTGTGATCAAAGCATTTGGTTTTATACAGACTTTTGGAGAAGCCTGTATTTACAAGAAAGTGAGTGGGAGCTCTGTAGCATTTCTGATATTATATGTGGATGACATATTGCTGATTGGAAATGATATAGAATTTCTGGATAGCATAAAGGGATACTTGAATAAGAGTTTTTCAATGAAAGACCTCGGTGAAGCTGCTTATATATTGGGCATTAATATCTATAGAGATAGATCAAGACGCTTAATTGGACTTTCACAAAGCACATACCTTGACAAAGTTTTGAAGAAGTTCAAAATGGATCAAGCAAAGAAAGGGTTCTTTCCTGTGTTACAAGGTGTGAAGTTGAGTAAGACTCAATGCCCGACCACTGCAGAAGATAGAGAGAAAATGAAAGATGTTCCCCATGCTTCAGCCATAGGCTCTATCATGTATGCAATGCTGTGTACCAGACCTGATGTGTGCCTTGCTATAAGTCTAGCAGGGAGGTACCAAAGTAATCCAGGAGTGGATCACTGGACAGCTGTCAAGAACATCCTGAAGTACCTGAAAAGGACTAAGGATATGTTTCTCATTTATGGAGGTGACAAAGAGCTCATCGTAAATGGTTACGTTGATGCAAGCTTTGACACTGATCCGGACGATTCTAAATTGCAAACCGGATATGTATTTACATTGAACGGTGGAGCTGTTAGTTGGTGCAGTTCTAAACAAAGCGTCGTGGTAGGATCTATGTGTGAAGCGGAATACATAGCTGCTTCGGAAGCAGCAAATGAAGGAGTCTGGATGAAGGAGTTCATATCTGATCTAGGTGTCATACCTAGTGCATCAGGTCCAATGAAAATCTTTTGTGACAATACTGGTGCAATTGCCTTGGCGAAGGAATCCAGATTTCACAAGAGAACCAAACACATCAAGAGACGCTTCAATTCCATCCGGGATTTAGTCCAGGTGGGAGACATAGAAATTTGCAAGATACATACGGATCTGAATGTTGCAGACTCGTTGACTAAGCCTCTTCCACGAGCAAAACATGATCAACACCAAGGCTCCATGGGTGTTAGAATCATTACTGTGTAATCTAGATTATTGACTCTAGTGCAAGTGGGAGACTGAAGGAAATATGCCCTAGAGGCAATAATAAAGTTATTATTTATTTCCTTATATCATGATAAATGTTTATTACTCATGCTAGAATTGTATTAACCGGAAACATAATACATGTGTGAATACATAGACAAACAGATTGTCACTAGTATGCCTCTACTTGACTAGCTCGTTGATCAAAGATGGTTATGTTTCCTAACCATAGACATGTGTTGTCATTTGATTAACGGGGTCGCATCATTAGGAGAATGATGTGATTGACATGACCCATTCCGTTAGCCTAGCACACGATCGTTTAGTATTCTGCTATTGCTTTCTTCATGACTTATACATGTTCCTATGACTATGAGATTATGCAACTCCCGTTTACCGGAGGAACACTTTGTGTGCTACCAAACGTCACAACATAACTGGGTGATTATAAAGGTGCTCTACAGGTGTCTCCGAAGGTACTTGTTGGGTTGGTGTATTTCGAGATTAGGATTTGTCACTCCAATTGTCGGAGAGGTATCTTCGGGCCCTCTCGGTAATGCACATCACTTAAGCCTTGCAAGGATTGCAACTAATGAGTTAGTTGCGGGATGATGTATTACGGAACGAGTAAAGAGACTTGACGGTAATGAGATTGAACTAGGTATTGAGATACCGACGATTGAATCTCAGGCAAGTAACATACCGATGACAAAGGGAACAACGTATGTTGTTATGCGGTCTGTCCGATAAAGATCTTCGTAGAATATGTAGGAGCCAATATGAGCATCCAGGTTCCGCTATTGGTTATTAACTGCAGACGTGTCTCGGTCATGTCTACATAGTTCTCGAACCCGTACCGCACACTTAATGTTACGATGACAGTTTTATTATGAGTTTATGTGTTTTGATGTACCGAAGGTTGTTCGGAGTCCCGGATGTGATCACGGACATGACGAGGAGTCTCGAAATGGTCGAGACATGAAGACTGATATATTGGAAGCCTATGTTTGGATATCGGAAGTGTTCCGGGTGAAATAGTGATTTTACCAGAGTACCGGAGGGGTTACCGGAACCCCCCGGAGGTTATTGGGCCTTATGGGCCCAAGTGGAGGAAGAGGAGAGGCGGCCAAGGGGTAGACGCGCGCCCCTCCCCCCCAAGTCCAAATTGGACAAGGAGGGGGGCGCCCCCTTTTCCTTTCCCCTCTCTCTTCCTTCCCCCCAATTCCTAATCCAACTAGGAAAAAGGAGGGGAGTCCTACTCCCGGTGGGAGTAGGACTCCTCCGACGCACCTCCTCCTATGGCCGGTTGCACCCCCTTGCTCCTTTATATACGGGGGCAGGGGGGCACCCCAGAGACACAACAATTGATCATTGATCTCTTAGCCGTGTGCGGTGCCCCTCTCCACCATAGTCCACCTCGATAATACTGTAGCGGTGCTTAGGCGAAGCCCTGCATCGGTAGAACATCAACATCGTCACCACGCCGTCGTGCTGACGAAACTCTCCCTCAACACTCGGCTAGATCGGTGTTCGAGGGACGTCATCGGGCTGAACGTGTGCTGAACTCGGAGGTGCCGTATGTTCGGTACTTGATTGGTCGGATCGTGAAGACGTACGACTACATCAACCGCGTTGTGCTAACGCTTCCGCTTTCGGTCTACGAGGGTACGTGGACAACACTCTCCCCTCTCGTTGCTATGCATCACCATGATCTTGCGTGTGCGTAGGATTTTTTTTGAAATTACTATGTTTCCCAACAGGTATCTCAATACCTAGTTCAATCTCATTACCGGCAAGTCTCTTTACTCATTCCGTGACACATCATCCCGCAACTAACTCATTAGTTGCAATGCTTGCAAGGCTTAAGTGATGTGTATTACCGAGTGGGCCCAGAGATACCTCTCCGACAATCGGAGTGACAAATCCTAATCTCGAAATACTCCAACCCAACAAGTACCTTCGGAGACACATGTAGAGCACCTTTATAATCACCCAGTTACGTTGTGGCATTTGGTAGCACACAAAGTGTTCCTCCGGTAAATGGGAGTTGCATAATCTCATAGTCATAGGAACATGTATAAGTCATGAAGAAAGCAATAGCAACAAACTAAATGATCAGGTGCTAAGCTAACGGAATGGGTCAAGTCAATCACATCATTCTCCTAATGATGTGATCCCGTTAATCAAATGACAACTCTTTGTCTATGGCTAGGAAACATAACCATCTTTGATCAACGAGCTAGTCAAGTAGAGGCATACTAGTGACACTCTGTTTGTCTATGTATTCACACATGTATCATGTTTCCGGTTAATACAATTCTAGCATGAATAATAAACATTTATCATGATATAAGGAAATAAATAATAACTTTATTATTGCCTCTAGGGCATATTTCCTTCAGTCTCCCACTTGTACTAGAGTCAATAATCTAGTTCACATCGCCATGTGATTTAACACCAATAGTTCACATCACCATGTGATTAACACCCATAGTTCACATCGTCATGTGACCAACACCCAAAGGGTTTACTAGAGTCAACAATCTAGTTCACATCGCTATGTGATTAACACCCAAAGAGTACTAAGGTGTGATCATGTTTTGCTTGTGAGAGAAGTTTAGTCTACGAGTCTGCCACATTCAGATCCGTATGTATTTTACAAATTTCCATGTCAACAATGCTCTGCACGGAGCTACTCTAGCTAATTATTCCCACTTTCAAAATGTATCCAGATTGAGACTTAGAGTCATCTGGACCAGTGTCAAAATTTGCATCGACGTAACCCTTTACGTTGAACCTTTTGTCACCTCCATAATCAAGAAACATATCCTTATTCCACTAAGGATAATTTTGACCGTTGTCCAGTGATCTACTCCTAGATCACTATTGTACTCCCTTGCCAAAAAACAGTGTAGGGTATACAATAGATCTGGTACACAACATGGCATACTTTATAGAACCTATGGCTAAGGCATAGGGAATGACTTTCATTCTCTTTCTATCTTCTGTCCTGGTCGGGCTTTGAGTCTTACTCAATTTCACACCTTGTAACACAGGCAAGAACTCTTTCTTTGACTATTCCATTTTGAACTACTTCAAAATTTTGTCAAGGTATGTACTCATTGAAAAAACTTATCAAGCGTCTTGATCTATCTCTATAGATCTTGATGCACAATATGTAAGCAGCTTCACCGAGGTCTTTCTTTGAAAAACTCCTTTCAAACACTCCTTTATGCTTTGTAGAATAATTCTACATTATTTTCGATCAACAATATGTCATTTACATATACTTATCAGAAATGTTGTGGTGCTCCCACTCACTTTCTTGTAAATATAGGCTTCACCACAAGTCTGTATAAAACTATATGCTTGGATCAACTTATCAAAGTGTATATTCCAACTCAGAGATGCTTGCACCAGTCCATAGATGGATCGCTGGAGCTTGCATATTTTGTTAGCACCTTTAGGATTAATAAAACCTTCTGGTCGCATCATATACAACTCTTCTTTAGTAAATCCATTAAGGAATGCAGTTTTGTTTATCCATTTGCCAGATTTCATAAAATGCGACAATTGCTAATATGATTCGGATAGACTTAAGCATAGATACGAGTGAGAAACTCTCATCGTAGTCAACACCTTGAACTTGTCGAAAACCTTTTGCGACAATTCTAGCTTTGTAGATAGTAACACTACTATCAGCGTCCATCTTCCTCTTGAAGATCCATTTAATCTCAATGGCTCGCCGATCATTGGGCAAGTCAATCAAAGTCCATACTTTGTTCTCATACATGGATCTCATCTCAGATTTCATGGCCTCAAGCCATTTCGCGGAATCTGGGCTCATCATCGCTTCCTCATAGTTCGTAGGTTCGTCATGGTCAAGTAACATGACCTCCAGAACAGGATTACCGTACCACTCTGGTGCGGATCTCACTCTGGTTTACCTACGAGGTTCGGTAGTAACTTGATCTGAAGTTACATCGTCATCATCATTAGCTTCCTCACTAGTTGGTGTAGGAGTCACAGGAACAGATTTCTGTGATGAACTACTTTCCATTAAGGGAGCAGGTAAAATTACCTCATCAAGTTCTACTTTCCTCCCACTCACTTCTTTCGAGAGAAACTCCTTCTCCAGAAAGGATCCATTCTCGGCAACAAAGATCTTGCCTTCAGATCTGTGATAGAAGGTGTACCCAACATTTTGGGTATCCTATGAAGAAGCACTTCTCCAATTTGGGTTCAAGCTTATCAGGTTGAAACTTTTTCACATAAGCATTGTCGCCCCAAACTTTTAAGAAACGACAACTTTAGGTTTCTCGCCAAACCATAGTTCATACGGTGTCATCTCCACGGATTCAGATGGTGCCCTATTTAACGTGAATGTAGCTGTCTCTAATGCATAACCCCAAAACTATAGTGGTAAATCGGTAAGAAACATCATAGATTGCACTATATCTAATAAAGTACGGTTATGACGTTCGGACACACCATTACACTGTGGTGTTCCATGTGGCATGAGTAGTGAAACTGTTTCACATTGTTTTAACTGAAGGCCAAACTCGTAACTCAAATATTCGTCTCCGCGATCAAATCGTAGAAACTTCACTTTCTTGTCATGATGATTTTCCACTTCACTCTGAAATTCTTTGAACTTTTCAAATGTTTCAGACTTATGTTTCATCAAGTAGATATACCCATATCTGCTCAAATCATCTGTGAAGGTCAGAAAATAATGATACCCGCCGCGAGCCTGACTATTCATCGGACCATATACATCAGTTTGTATGATTTCCAATAAATCTGTTGCTCACTCCATTGTTCCGGAGAACGGAGTTTTAGTCATCTTGCCCATGAGGCATGGTTCGCAAGCATCAACTGATTCATAATCAAGTGATTCCAAAAGCCCATCAACATGGAGTTTTTTCATGCACTTTATACCAATATGACCCAAACGGCAGTGCCACAAATAAGTTGGACTATCATTATTAACTTTGCATCTTTTGGCTTCAATATTATGAATATGTGTATCACTACGATCGAGATCCAACAAACCAATTTCATTGGGTGTATAACCAAAGAAGGTTTTATTCATGTAAACAGAACAAAAATTATTCTCTGATTTTAAATGAATAACCATATTGCAATAAACATGATCAAATCATATTCATGCTCAACACAAACGCCAAATAACATTTATTTAGGTTTAACACTAATCCCGAAAGTATAGGGAGTGCACGATGATGATCATATCAATCTTGGAACCACTTCCAACACACATCGTTACTTCACCCTTAACTAGTCTCTATTTATTCTGTAACTCCTGTTTCAAGTTACTAATTTTTAGCAACCGAACAAGTATCAAATACCCAGGGGCTACTATAAATACTAGTAAGGTACACATCAATAACCTGTATATCAAATATACCCCTGTTCACTTTGCCATCCTTCTTATCCACTAAATATTCAGGGCATTTCCGCTTCCAATGACCAGTCCCTTTGCAGTAGAAGCACTTAGTCTCAGGCTTAGGTCTAGACTTGGGCTTCTTCACTTGAGCAGCAACTTGCTTTCCGTTCTTCTTGAAGTTCCCTTTCTTTCCCTTTGCCCTTTTCTTGAAACTAGTGGTCTTGTTAATCATCAACACTTGATGCTCTTTCTTGATTTCTACCTTCATCGATTTCATCATCATGAAAAGCTTAGGAATCATTTATGTCATCCCTTGCATACTATAGTTCATCACGAAGTTCTACTAACTTGGTGATGGTGACTAGAGAATTCTGTCAATCACTATTTTATCTAGAAGATTAACTCCCACTTGATTCAAGTGATTGTAGTACCCAGACAATCTGAGCACATGCTCACTGCTTGAGCTATTCTCCTCCATCTTTTAGCTATAGAACTTGTTGGAGACTTCATGTCTCTCAACTCGGGTATTTGCTTGCAATATTAATTTCAACTCCTGGAACATCTCATATGGTCCATGATGTTCAAAACGTCTTCGAAATCCCGATTCTAAGCTGTTAAGCATGGTGCACTAAACTATCAAGTAGTCATCATATTGAGCTAGCCAAACATTCATAACGTCTGCATCTGCTCCTGCAATAGGTCAGTCACCTAGCGGTGCATCAAGGACATAATTCTTCTGTGCAGCAATGATGATAAACCTCAGATCACGGACCTAGTCCGCATCATTGCTACTATCATCTTTCAACTTAGTTTTCTCTAGGAACACATATAAAACATAGGGAAGCAATAACGCGAGCTATTGATCTACAACATAGATATGCAAATACTATCAGTACTAAGTTCATGATAAATTAAAGTCCAATTAATCATATTACTTAAGAACTCCCACTTAGATAGACATCCCTCTAATCATCTAAGTGATCACGTGATCCATATCAACTAAACCATAACCGATCATCACGTGAAATGGAGTAGTTTTCAATGGTGAACATCATTATGTTGATCATATCTACTATATGATTCACGCTCGACCTTTCGGTCTCCAGTGTTCCAATGCCATATCTGCATATGCTAGGCTCGTCAAGTTTAACCCGAGTATTTCTGCGTGTGCAAAACTGTCTTGCACCCGTTGTAGATGGACGTAGAGCTTATCACACCCGATCATCATGTGGTGTCTGGGCACGACGAACTTTGGCAACGGTGCATACTCAGGGAGAACACTTTTATCTTGAAATTCAGTGAGAGATCATCTTATAATGCTACTGTCATAACTAAGCAAAGTAAGATGTATAAATGATAAACATCACATGCAATCAAAATATGTGACATGATATGGCCATCGTCATCTTGTGCCTTTGATCTTTATCTGCAAAGCATCATCATGATCTCCATCATTACCGGCATGACACCATGATCTCCATCATCTTGATCTATATCAATGTGTCGTCACATGCTCGTCTCACCAACTATTGCTCTTGCAACTATTGCTATCGGATAGCAGTAAAGTAAAGCAATTATTTGGCACTTGCATCTTATGCAATAAAGAGACAACCATAAGGCTTCTGCCAATTGCTGATAACTTCAACAAAACATGATCATCTCATACAACAACTTATATCTCATCAAGTCTTGACCATATCACATCACAACATGCCCTGCAAAAACAAGTTAGACGTCCTCTACTTTGTTGTTGCAAGTTTTACGTGGCTACTACGGGCTGAGAAAGAACCGTTCTTACCTACACATCAAAACCACAACGATAGTTCGTCAAGTTAGTGTTGTTTTAACCTTCTCAAGGACCGGGCGTAGCCACGCTTGGTTCAACTAAAGTTGGAGAAACTGACACCCGCCAGCCACCTATGTGCAAAGCATGTCGGTAGAACCAGTCTCGCGTAAGCGTACGCGTAATGTCGGTCCGGGCCGCTTCATCCAACAATACCGCCAAACCAAAGTATAACATGCTGGTAAGCAGTATGGCTTGTATCGCCCACAACTCACTTGTGTTCTACTCGTGCATATGACATCTACGCATAAAACCAGGCTCTGATACAACTGTTGGGGAACGTAGTAATTTCAAAAAAATTCCTACGCACACGCAAGATCATGGTGATGCATAGCAACGAGAGGGGAGAGTGTGTCCATGTACCCTCGTAGACCGAAAGCGGAAGCGTTAGCACAATGCAGTTTATGTAGTCGTACATCTTCACGATCGGACCGATCAAGCACCGAACGAAGGGCACCTTCGAGTTCTGCACACATTCAACTCGATGACGTCCCTCGAACACCGATCCAGCCGAGTTTTGACGGAGAGTTCCATCAACACGACGGCGTGGTGACGATGATGATGTTCTACCAACGTAGGGCTTCGCCTAAGCACCGCTACGATATGACCGAGGTGGATTATGGTGGAGGGGGACACCGCACACGGCTAAGAGATCCAAGGGATCAATTGTTGTGTCTCCAAGGGGTGCCTCCCTCCCCGTATATAAAGGAGTGGAGGAGGAGGAGAGGGCCGGCCCCTATGGCGCGCCCTGGAGGAGTCCTACTCCCACTGGGAGTAGGATTCCTCCCCTTTCCAAGTAGTAGGAGTAGGGGACAAGGAAGGGGAAGAGGGAAGAGAAGGAAGGAGGGGGCGCCGCCCCTCCCCCTAGTCCAATTCGGACTAGTCATTGGGGGGGGGGGGGCGCAGCCTGCCCCTCTCTCTCTCTCTCTCTCTCCCCTAAAGCCCAATAAGGCCCATATACTTCTTCCCCGTATTCCCGTAGCTCCCCGGTACTCCAAAAAATACCCGAATCACTCAGAACCTTTCCGATGTCCGAATATAGTTGTCCAATATAGCGATCTTTACGTCCCGACCATTTCGAGACTCCTCATCATGTCCCCAATCTCATCCGGGACTCCGAACTACCTTCGGTACATCAAAACTCATAAACTCATAATATAACCGTCATCGAACTTTAAGCGTGCGGACCCTACGGGTTCAAGAACTATGTAGACATGACCGAGGACATGACCGAGGCACGTCTCTGGTTAATAACCAATAGTGGAACCTGGATGCTCATATTGGCTCCTACATATTCTACGAAGATCTTTATCGGTCAAACCGCATAACAACATACATTGTTCCTTTTGTCATCGGTATGTTACTTGCCCGAGATTCGATCGTCGGTATCTCAATACCTAGTTCAATCTCGTTACCGGCAAGTCTCTTTACTCGTTCCGTAACACATCATCCTGCAACTAACTCATTAGTTGCAATGCTTGCAAGGCTTAAGTGATGTGTATTACCGAGTAGGCCCAGAGATACCTCTCCGACAATCGGAGTGACAAATCCTAATCTCGAAATACGCCAACCCAACAAGTACCTTCGGAGACACCTGTAGAGCACCTTTATAATCACCCAGTCATGTTGTGACATTTGGTAGCACACAAAGTGTTCCTCCGGTAAACGGGAGTTGCATAATCTCATAGTCATAGGAACATGTATAAGTCATGAAGAAAGCAATAGCAACAAACTAAACGATCAAGTGCTAAGCTAATGGAATGGGTCAAGTCAATCACATCATTCTCCTAATGATGTGATCCCGTTAATCAAATGACAACTCTTTGTCTATGGCTAGGAAACATAACCATCTTTGATCAACGAGCTAGTCAAGTAGAGGCATACTAGTGACACTCTGTTTGTCTATGTATTCACACATATATCATGTTTCCGGTTAATACAATTCTAGCATGAATAATAAACATTTAGCATGATATAAGGAAATAAATAATAACTTTATTATTGCCTCTAGGGCATATTTCCTTCAGATTTTCCTACCAGACCAATAGCAGAAAAAAATCGATAAAAAACTAGTGAGCGAAGTGAGCAAGATTGGGTCGCGGCCCGCTGGCTTGCGCGCAAGGATATGACGATGTTAGGAACATATGATACAGCTACCCCATGCGATATAGGGTTTACCTACTTGATTGGGATTCCACCAGCGATGTGTCTTTTCCTACCGGTGGACATGGCATGTCCTCGTTCTTGATGTTTGCGCAGACTCTCAGGCTGATCCGGGGGGCGGTTGGCCTGCCTTCCCGGCCTTGGAGTCTCATGGCAGGTTATAGACGAGGGTGGACACCATATCTAACAGATCGATATCTATGGCGGCCTTCCTCGAGGACCACTGGGAGCAATGAATGCATTATGTTGGAAATGTCACGGTCTTGGCAATCCCATGACAGTTTGTGAATTGCGTGATCTAGCACAGGAGTCACTACTACAGGATGCTGCTAATGCGACACTATAATCAGAGACACTTCGACGAAATTGTGTGCGATGCATTAATCACAAACGGTGATGTAAAAAACCGTTAAAAAGATGCAAAACATTTGCGATGGAGGATACATCAAAGATGGTTCAGATTTTACTTACGTGTGCGATGAGGGGCATACGGTTCACTTTAATGAAATGTTTGCGATGAGGCAGAACAACGGAAATGCGCAGCCAGATGACAGTGTGTGCGATGTACGTCATATAGTTCACTCAGATTAACTGTTTGTGATTACGCAACAGAATAGAAACGGTCAGCCAGTTCAAGGTGTGTGCGATTGACGACATACAGTTCACTCAGATGAACTGTTTGTGATTAGGCAGAGCAAAAGAAACGGTTAGCCAAACCAAGGTGTGTGCGATAGAGGGCAAACAGTCCACCTGGATGAACTGCTTGCGTTGAGCGAAGAGAACATAAACGGTTCAATTTAACAAGATGTGTGTGATAGGTGGCAAGCAGGTCTGTAATCAGAAATGTGTGCGAAGACTGATAATAACACAAACGATTGCTGCTAATAAGACGTGTGTGTTGTATGATGGGATTGCATACAGAACAACAACATATATATACACACTTATAAGAATATGGTTGCATAACCAAATTAAATATCAAATTACATAGGTGGCTACTACTAAACATATGACATTTGCACACACCAAAGTAAACTATTACATGCATAATTACATAGGTGGCTACTACACACATGGCATTTTCACACACCAAAGTAAACTGTATATTACATGCATAATTAACTAGGATAAACGATCATCTAATCATCATCTACTCCTTGTGACGCTTGTCGCTACTCTCTGCTTGTGGCTCGATCCGGCTGCGTCGATTTTGGGAATGAGGTACTTCCTCATGTCAACGATCCGCCTGTGCATTTCGTAGCATGCGTACACGCTCTTGGTCGCACCCCTGAGGTGAGGTTCATCTATTTGCCGCATTCAGGCACCGTGCCAGGATACGGGACTTGTTCTGTTGGCATCCTACTTCATCTTTTCATAGTAGGGGTCAATGATGGCCGAGGCGAGTTCAACCAGGGAGTCCTTCTTCATGCTGCCCCAGACCCTGTAGTGGTCACAGATTTCGACAAGGTTCTTGTGGCCAAGCCCGTAACCATGAGTGCTTTTACATCGTCGGAGGTTTCCACCATAGCGAACTTGTAGTTGGTGCTGTTGACAAACCTGGAAAAACGGTCGCAAGTCTTTGTGGCCATGCAGTAGTGGTAGATGAGGACATGATGGCGCACGCACAACTAGGCGATGGCAACCTTATGATCTTTGTCGGGACGACCCCCGGTGTACTGGAGGTCGATGCCGACCACCATGTACTTGTCTCGAGCAAGCAACTGCTCCACGGTGTTGATGTAGTCCTCCACCACGGCCAAGTCGACGGTGTACACCACCGAGAGCTCCATCTCCTTGCGTGGGTCTCCAATTTATGCTTGCCGAACTCCATTGGAGCACTGCTAGATATTCTCTCTATATGTCTCGTTGTGGGTGTGCTTGTTGTGTTGTGGGGCGATATCGAAAGGTTGAAGAGACTAAGGTTATAATGGCCGCGGGAATTAATGGGGAAGCCTGACGGCCTGGAATATCCACATGCCTGGATGGCAGTTCTAATTTGCAGTGTGTAATTCCATCATGTTGCACGTAACTACATCGTGGGCACGCGCGCGGCGCAACCTCATGCATATGGGGGCCCCACTGGCAGAGCGCGCGTGCAGGGACGTGAGTAGAGCGCTCCAGGGCGCCTCAATGGTGAGCAACCATATATATATATATATATGCAATTATGCATATAGCAGTTGAACACGCAAGGAAAAGTTGTCCACAAGCTGAGCGCATGGAGGTATGCGAGCAGAGCACGCCGACAGATGCGAGCAGAGCGCGCCATGGTGCCTAACTGTGAGCACATCGCACTACGACGCCTAATGGCGAGCAGAGCATGCAGAGGGACGCTAGCAGAGGCCGGGCATAGTGATACGTGGCAAATAAGACAAATTGTGCGAGCGATGGCTGAGACATCAAGCACGAATCAGATTAGAGTTGTGTGTGCGATACTTGGCATACAGTTGATCCATCCGAGCTGTTTGTGATGGAATAAGCCGTGTGTTGTGGGCAAACGCTTGCTGGTATATAACTATTTGCGACTGATGAATTCATCACCGACGGGTTACCTAGTGTGGTCCGTGTGCGATGTGATATGCTCTGTCTGCACAACATCTATGCTCTGTGTACAGAAGAACAACATATATATACTTATAATAGGACATGATTGCAAAACTAAATTAAACATCCAGTTACGTTATATAACAAATACTATAAATATTGCAATGTTCAAATTCCAGCATTACAAGACCCAAATTCAAAGATTACAAGGTTCAAACTATTCAGACACATAAAATTCATCTTCTTCAGAATCTTTTTCATGCATTATTTCTACAAAAGGATCAGCCACCGAGAATTCATATAGCGGCTCGATATAGTGACTTCCGAATAATCTGTCATATGAAGTTACAAACTGAAATTCAGCTTGTGCAGAGCCTTTTCCATTCAGCTGTAGACACATGCGCCCTTTAGCAATCCATTCACTTCTGTGTAGTAAATATAGGGCAAACCTCATTACTTTGAGCAACCTTGCTTTCTCAACAAAGAAACTTGCGAATTTAATTTCTGGTGTGGTGCCTCGGTACTCGTTAAAAGTAATTTCTTTGAGATGAAGATCAAGGCATTCAATGGTATTGTTATATTCCCCAACATTTTCTACTTTCGGGCCTCCTAGTATCTGCAAACGAAGACAACATATTACTGCCTAGTTGCAGATTTGAACACTTCGGGCCTCTTTGATTTACAGGATTTCTAAGATACATGAAAAGGGTGAAATGCCATCTTCAATCTTTCATGACAAACTTTTATCACAAAAGCATGTCGGGCGAAGGAATAAAACGCGTACAACACTAGCATCTCAAAAATATATATATTGAAATCCTTCATATTTTCTTTAGAAATCATTCTACATTTGTCATTGTAATCATGGGTAAAAGTAACAAAAAAAAATGAGCTCCATTGTGGTTAACAATTAATAGAAAGGAGCATCACCTCGATGTATAGCTTCTCCGTGCAAGGAAAGCATCTAAGGAATCTAACAACTTCATCCAGATAGGGCCGACTGATTGTAGTGCCAAGACCATCACTGTGCGCAGAGGCCAGGTCAAGCTTATGGGAATCATTTTCTGGATGACAGGCGAACATATAGATCAACAACAATTAGATAAAATGTGTTGTCCAATAATATATAAGGAGAAGAAGAAGACTATTGTACCTGAATGGATAATGATCCAGTAACAAGTTCGTTGAATTCAGCACATGAATAGCCCAACACTGTCAATTTCGGTGCATGAGTGACCCTGATTCTTGCTGGACCTAATTTATCAAGTACATACAATCTCTCGAGGAAAGGCGCATTCTCAATGACAATATTGTGAAACACCTCAACTGACAACCTTGGGTGGCGCCTGTAATGCACATAAATCGCACGGACATTCGTTGAGGTGATGTGGAGGCTACTGAACCCATCCATCACATGAATATGAAGGTACTCGAGCGTTGTATAACCGACGAGCATGCGCTCCAAATCCTCCTTCGAGATGCGGACGGCAATGCGCTCAAGGTGCTTAAGTTCAGGGAGATGAAGAGCATGCGCGACATCGATCCGGGGGAAAATGCACCGCCTGAATGTAGGGTGGCGCAGCGTGGGCGCAAGGCGGAGCACGGACGGTGGCAGCGAGCAAGGACGTCCAGCATGAAAGTTGAGCTCCTCGGGCCGATCCAAGGCTAGGGATAGGAACCAGTAGTGCAACCTGGGTTCAGTATTATTGTGGGGACTGAGCCTGCCGATAGCAAGGCGTCTGACCGACCCATGGTGCGTGGCGAGGACATGGGACAATGCGTCCAGGCGTTGCTGCTCCCCGCTACAGAACT
The DNA here is from genome assembly GCF_002162155.2 of Triticum dicoccoides. Classification (NCBI taxonomy): domain Eukaryota; kingdom Viridiplantae; phylum Streptophyta; class Magnoliopsida; order Poales; family Poaceae; genus Triticum; species Triticum dicoccoides. The sequence goes on along the minus strand of NC_041392.1, from coordinate 313,971,954 downwards.
CATGGTTGACGATGAGGTCCACGGGGTGGAGTGCCAGAGGGGGCGCCACCACCGTGAGAGGACAGTGGTTCGCACGCCACATTTGATGGGGAGGTGGGATATGATGGTTACCAACATCTCATCGGGGAGGCTACTGATGAAGTCCACGTTCACCGGAAGCTCTTGCGGTTCTGGCTCAACCCGCCCCCGCTTGTTGGTCGGCTCGTCCTCCATCTTGCAGCAGGTGGCGATCCTCGGCGGCGGTGCTTGTAGATGAGAATGGATGACTATTCTACGTACCTTCCCGAGGCGGCCAAAACAAAAGTCCAAAACCAGCAATAAATTGCAGCGCTCGCGGCGGACTACTCACAGTCGTCCCGTCTAATCAAACAGCTGCCCGTGGTAGTAAATGGTTAGTTGAATGCCCACGGTTGGACTAATACAACCGTTTGCCATAATAACGTGGTGGCTATTTGTTAAAAATTCCTAGGAAATTCAATGTATAAAAAGGCGAAATGAACCCTGAATAATTTCATTTGTTTAGCACAGTTGCATGTTGCCTCTATAAAATAAATCAAGACGGGAAGATACAGCGTATGTCATTTCACACACAGATCATGTGACCAAGTTCCCTCTCGGAATCATGATGCTTCTTGATAGAAGCTATGGTTTGTATAAAAGAAAATATGGGTCAAAGCCGAGTTGAAAAGGGCAGCAATATCTAACCCTAGCTTTTAGAAGGTACAAAAGCACGATGATTAATTATTCATCGGGTTTACACAAAATCCAGATTGAACAGGACAATAACAACTAACTCAACTAAAGTTTTCAGCAGTCACAATCAAATGGATCATCTGATCCATAAAATCAAGATCATGGACCAAAAAAATCTACTAGTACATGATGTCTACTCCGCAACCTTCTTCTTGTAGACTCGTGTTGGGCCTCCAAGTGCAGAGTCTTGTAGGACAGTAGCAAATTTCCCTCAAGTGGATGAACTAAGGTTTATCAATCTGTGGAAGATGTAGGATGAAGATGGTATCTCTCAAACAACCCTGCAACCAAATAACAAAGAGTCTCCTGTGTCCCCAACACACCCAATACAATGGTAAATTGTATAGGTGCACCAGTTCCGTGAAGACATGGTGATACAAGTGCAATATGGATGGTAGATATAGGTTTTTGTAATCTGAAAATATAAAAACAGAAAGGTAGCAAGTGGTAAAAGTGAGCGAAAACGGTATTGCAATGCTTGGAAACAAGGACTAGGGTTCATACTTTCGCTAGTGCAAGTTCTCTCAACAATGATAACATAATTAGATCATATAACAATCCCTCAACATGCAACAAAGAGTCACTCCAAAGTCACTAATAGCGGAGAATAAATGAAGAGATTATTGTATGGTACAAAACCACCTCAAAGTTATTCTTTCTGGTCGATCTATTGGGCTATTCCTATAAGTGTCACAGACAGCCCTAGAGTTCGTACTAAAATAACACCTTAAGACACACATCAACCAAAACCCTAATGTCACCTAGATACTCCAATGCCACCACAAGTATCTGTGGGTTTTATTATATGATATGCATCACACAACCTTAGATTCGTCTATTCAAACCAACACAAAGAACTTCAAAGAGTGCCCCAAAGTTTCTACCAGAGAGTCAATACGAAAACATGTGCCAACCCCTATGCATAAGTTCACAAGGTCACAGAACCCGCAAGTTGATCACCAAAACATACATCAAGTGGATCACGTCAATATCCCATTTTCACCACAGATAAGAACATGCAAGACATAAATCAAGTGTTCTCAAATCCTTAAAGACCCAATCCGATAAGATAACTTCAAAGGGAAAGCTCAATCCATTACAAGCAGGTAGAGGGGGAGAAACATCATAAGATCCAACTATAATAGCAAAGCTCGTGGTACATCAAGATCGTGCCAAATCAAGAACACGAGAGAGAGATCAAACACAAAGCTACTGGTACATACCCTCAGCCCCGAGGGTGAACTACTTTCTCCTCATCATGGAGAGCGCCGGGATGATGAAGATGGCCACCGGTGATGCCCCCCCCTCTGGCAGGGTGCCGGAACAGGGTCCCGATTGGTTTTTGGTGGCTACAGAGGCTTGCGGCGGCGGAATTCCCGATATAGGTTTATTTCCGGGGGTTCCTATATTTATAGGAATTTTTGGCGTCGAGAATAAGTCAGGGGGTCCACGAGGCTACGACAAGGACGGAGGGCACGCCCTGGGGGTAGGGCGCACCCTCCACCCTTGTGGAGGCGTCGTGGCTCTTTTGGCACAACTCTTTTGCTTCGAGGGCTTCTTCTGGTCCATAAAAAATCACCGTAAAGTTTCAGCTCATTTGGACCCCGTTTGATATTCCTTTTCTGCGAAACTGACAAACAAGGAAAAACCAGAAACTGGCACTGGGCTCTAGGTTAGTAAGTTAGTCCCAAAAATCATATAAAATAGTATACAAATGCATATAAACATCCAAGATAGATAATATAATAGCATGGAACAATAAAAAATTATATATACGTTGGAGATGTATCAAGCATCCCCAAGCTTAATTCCTGCTCATCCTCAAGTAGGTGAATGATAAAAACAAAATTTTTGATGTGGAATGCTATCAGGTACACAAGTTTGATTAATGATAATTTCAGTCACTTTTTCTACCATCATTATATATCATAACAGTAGTTCATATCATAAAGCTTCCGACGATCAAGTAGCAAGCTATTCACATGTTAAAGCATAGATCATAAACTTTCTTGAAAACTAACAAACTATGTTCTCAGTCATCAAACAATTGCAATTCATCTTATTTTTAGGAAGGGTCTATGTAAGAGCTTTGATTTAGCAAATCCCACATACTCAACTATTATATAGTCTTCCATGATTGCTACCACTCAAAGCATATTTTTACAACAAATAGCATCCATTGAACACAGAGAAAGATAGGGGCTTAATGTTTCGCCTCCCAACTTATTTATCATATAGATAATTGTCAACAATAATAATTCATGATCAAATATATTTGAATGGCCATATATGCTTAGATCTTTCCTCATCACATGACGCTTGCCAACTAAAGAGTAGGACGGAATGAGAAGGAATACTACTAACTCTTGCATAAAAGTAAAAGATAGGCCCTTCGCAGAGGGAAGCAGGGATTTGCAGAGGTGCCAGAGCTCGAAGCTTTTAAAACAGATATGCAAATAATTTTGAGAGGTATGCTTTCATTGTCAACATAACAACCAAGAGTTCCCAATATCTTCCATACTAGATACATTATAGGCGGTTCCCAAACAGAAAGGTAAAGATTTTACTGCCCCTCCACCAACAATCACATTCCACGGCTGGTCCAAAACAACGGGTACCGTTCAACTATCAACAATCCTGGGGGAGTTTTGTTTAATTTATTTGCAATTTTGATTTGAGCATGGAACTGAGCATCCCACTTACCAGCCATTTTCTCATGAATGATGAGCAGAGTCCACTCATCGTGAGAATAACCCACCTAGCATGGAAGATACCGACAGCGCCTAGTCGCTACATGAGCGATTCAGGCATAGAAAACAAATTATTATTTGAAGGTTTAGAGTTTGGCACATGCAAATTTACTTGGAATGGCATGTAAATACCGCATATAGGTATATATGGTGGACACTCATGGAAGAAAATTGATTCAAGGATTTTGGATGCAGAAGTAGTATTCTCGCTTAGTACAGAGATTTTTCCTAGCAAAAGATTCTAAATAGCAAGCACCACATGTTGGAGGATCCATAACAATATAACTTCTATACAAATATACACAAGCATAACTCATTATGTTGTCTTCCTTGTCCAACTTCAACTAATTTGCTCAAGTTTGAAAATAATTAATGGGTCTCAAATCATAGAAGATGTCCAAGATAGTATATTTATATGTGAAATCTCTCTTCCTACAATATTCTTTCATGAATTGTTCAAGTGACCAATACTAAGTTTGCTAACTTTCAATAAATTTACCACCTCTACTTCTTATATGTAAAGTCATTACTCCCCATGGGATAAGCATATGAAGCATTTCTAATTTTATATTTATGATATTCAATTCATTCAACCATTTACTCATAGGATATAAGTGAAACACGTGCGTAAATGACAAACTACTCCAAAAATATAAGTGAAGATCAATGCGTAGTCAAATAATTATTTAGCTATGTGACGACTCTCTCTTCTCATTTAAGTATTTTAGATCTTAATATTTTATTCAAACAACAAGCAAATCCTAATAAAATAAAATAACGCTCCAAGCAAAACACATATCATGTCGTGAATAAAAATATAGCCTCAAGTAAAGTTACCGATGAACGAAGACGAAAGAGGGGATGCCATCTGGGGCATCCCCAAGCTTAGGCTCTTGGTTGTCCTTGAATATTACCTTGGGGTGCCTTGGTCATCCCCATGCTTAGGCTCTTGCCACTCCTTATTCCGTAGTCCATCGAAACGTCACCCAAAACTTGAAAACTTCACAACACAAAACTCAACAAAAAAATCTCATAAGCTTTGTTAGTATAAGAAAATAAATCACCACTTTTGGTACTGTTGTGAAATCATTCTTTATTTTTATTGGTGTAATATCTACTGTATTCCAACTTCTCCATGGTTCATACCCTCCAATACTACTCATAGATTCATCAAAATAAGCAAATAACACATAGAAAACAGAATATGTCAAAAACAGAACAGTCTGTAGTAATCTGTAACTCTCGAATACTTATGTAACTCCAAAAATTCTTAGGAAAACCTGAGAAATTTGTTTATTAATATTCTTCAAAAAGAATCAGTATTTTATCGCGCTTCTGTTAAAAATGAGAACTGTTTTCCTAAGCGCAAAAGTTTATGTTTCTCAGCAAGATCAAATCAACTATCACCATAGGCCATCCCAAAGGTCTTACTTGGCACTTTATTGAAAAAGCTATAAAACATGATTAATATAGTAGCTTAATCATGTAAACCCACAAAAACAGTAGTTATAAATGTTGGGTTGTCTCCCAACAAATGCTTTTCTTTAATGCCTTTTTAGCTAGGCATGATGATTTCAATGATGCTCACATGAAAGATAAGAATTGAAACATAACAGGAGCATCATGAAGCATATGACAAGCACATTTTAGTGTTACCCACTTCCTATGCATAGGGATTTTGTGAGAAAACAACTTATGGGAACAAGAATCAACTTGCATAGGAAGGTAAAACGAGCAAAACTTCAAAACTTTCAACACATAGAGAGGAAACCTGATATTATTGCAACTCCTACAAGCATATAATCCTCCCTCATAATAATTTTCAGTAGGATCATGAATGAATTCAAAAATATAACTATCACATAAAGCATTATTTTCAAACAAGTGTAGAAAATTTATTACTCTCCACATAAGCAAATTCCTTCTCATTCATAATAGTGGGAGCGAACTCAACAAAATTTCTATCATGGGATTGAAAATTAAAATCAAGATGACAAGTTTCATGGTTATCATTATTCTTTATAGCATACATGTCATCACAATAACCATCATAGATAGGAGGCATGCTTTCATCATAATAAATTTGCTCATCAAAACTTGGTGGACTAAAAATCATCTTCATCAAACATAGCATCCCCAAGCTTGTGGCTTTGCAATCATTAGCATCATGGATATTCAAGGAATTCATACTAACAACATTGCAATCATGCTCATCATTCAAAGATTTAGTGCCAAACATTTTATTGCATTCTTCTTCTAACACTTTGGCACAATTTTCCTTACCATCATTTTCACGAAAGACGTTAAAAACATGAAGCATATGAGGCAACCTCAATTCCATTTTTTGTAATTTTATTTTATAGACTAAACTAGTGAAAAACAAGAAACTAAAAGATTCGATTGGAAGATCTAAAGATATACCTTCAAGCACTAACCTCCCTGGCAACGGCGCCAGAAAAGAGCTTAGTTGACGGGGTGTGAGTGCCGCTTACCTAGCCTCCCCGGCAACGGCGCCAGAAAAGAGCTTGATGTCTACTACGCAACCTTCTTCTTGTAGACTCGTGTTGGGCCTCCAAGCGCAGAGTTTTGTAGGACAGTAGGCAATTTTCCTCAAGTGGATGACCTAAGGTTCATCAATCCATGGGAGGCGTAGGATGAAGATGGTCTCTCTCAAACAACCCTGCAACCAAATAACTAAGAGTCTCTTGTGTCCCCAACACACCCAATACAATGGTAAATTGTATAGGTGCACTATTTCGGTGAAGAGATGGTGATACAAGTGCAATATGGATGGTAGATATAGGTTTTTGTAATCTGAAAATATAAAAACAACAAGGTGGCAAATGGTAAAAGTGAGCGAAAACGGTATTGCAATGCTTGGAAACAAGGCCTAGGGTTCATACTTTCACTAGTGCAAGTTCTCTCAACAATAAGAACATAATTAGATCATATAACAATCCCAACATGCAACAAAGAGTCACTCCAAAGTCACTAATAGCGGAGAATAGACGAAGAGATTATTGTAGGGTACGAAACCACCTCAAAGTTATTCTTTCTCATCGATCTATTGGGTTGTTCCAATAAGTGTCACAAACAACCCTAGAGTTCGTACTAAAATAACACCTTAAGACACACATCAACCAAAACCCCAATGTAAACTAGATACTCCAATGTCACCACAAGTATTCGTGGGTTTGATTATACGACATGCATCACACAACCTTAGATTCATCTATTCAAACCAACACAAAGAACTTCAAAGAGTGCCCCAAAGTTTCTACCGAAGAGTCAAGACGAAAACGTGTGCCAACCCCTATGCATAAGTTTACAAGGTCACAGAACCCGCAAGTTGATCACCAAAACATATCAAGTGGATCATGTGAATATCCCATGGTCACCACAGATAAGCACATGCAAGACATACATCAAGTGTTCTCAAATCCTTAAAGAATCAATCCGATAAGATAACTTCGAAGGGAAAACTCGATCCATTACAAGAAGGTAGAGGGGGAGAAACATCATAAGATCCAACTATAATACCAAACCTTGTGGTACATCAAGATCGTGCCAAATCAAGAACATGAGAGAGAGAGATCAAACACATAGCTACTGGTACATTCCCTCAACCCCGAGGGTGAACTACTCCCTCCTCATCATGGAGAGCACTGGGATGATGAAGATGGCCACCGGTGATGGTTTCCCCCCTCCAGTAGGGTGCCGGAATAGGGTCCCGATTGCTTTTTGGTGGCTACAGAGGATTGCGGCGGCGGAACTCACGATCTAGGTTTATTTCTGGGGGTTCCTATATTTATAGGAATTTTTGGCGTCGAGAACAAGTCAGGAGGTTCCACGAGGCGACGACAAGGATGGAGGGCGCATCCTCCAGCCTCGTGGAGGCCTCATGGATCTTCTGGCCCAACTCTTTTGCTTCGAGGGCTTCTTCTGGTCCATAAAAAATCATCGTAAATTTTAAGCTCATTTGGACTCCGTTTAATATTCCTTTTCTACGAAACTCAAAAACAAGGAAAAATAGAAACTGGCACTGGGCTCTAGGTTAATAAGTTAGTCCCAAAAATCATATAAAATAGCATATAAATGCATATAAAACATCCAATATAGATAATATAGTAGCATGGAACAATCAAAAATTATAGATACGTTGGAGACATATCAGTACATGAAGACAAGTTGTTGTAAATAGAAGTCGAGCACGTTCAGAAGCCCTTTTGTCCACCCGAAACTTCTTTTTATGCTATTCAACATGTCCATCTGTGAGAAAGTTTTTATTAAAAAACTTAATCCTCATGGACAATAGTACTCTCGCATTCAACAGGAAGAATGTGACAAAGCTAGTGTTTGCATGGTTGGATGCATATCCTTCCAGCGTTATTGTCCTCAAACGAATCTCATGGGAACTGAGAAAATCCCGGTGCTTCTTATGCCACCGGTTGGTTATACCTTTTTGTCCATGTCCATTAGCCTAAATAGACATGAAGACTGAAAATAGTTAATGTCTAAAAAAGTAGTACAACTGAACGGTTAGTTCCAGTAAAGTATATCAATGTGCTCGATATCATCACCTCTATATACAAATTATCCAGACATGGAAAGCATCACAACAAACCAATAATCATGTTCAGATCTAAACACCACGTACTGATATGTGAGGTCTTGACAGAATCCAGCACCATTGATAGGGTACCCATGGACAAACTCTTCATTGAGCATAAAACATAATATTAGTACCAAAAGCGTACTCCAAGATTATGTAAAACTTATACGCACAAATGAAAAATGCAACTGATGACTACAAAAGTGTTGATGATATAAAACTTACGCACATAAATGAAAAATGCAGCTTATGATTACAAAAGTGTTGATGATAATATACAGTACCTGAATAAGTGTGGAGTCAACCACCATCTTGTAACCTTCAAACGGATCGGGAATTACACCCAAGGTCTCTAGTTTAGGTGCAAAGACCACAATTCTTTGCGAATGTGCATAATGATAATCAAGGAGCAGCCTTTGGAGTGAAGGGGCGTCTTTGATGATGAGCTCCTCTCCTTTGAAGCAAATTCCAATGCTTACAAGGTGAGGCGACTTTATTTGGAGACAACGGATACGAATTTCTTTTCCAAAAACAAGCAGCGAGCGCTCTAGGGCAAGGCAGCAGGAGTGGATGATGTTTTGTAGTGAGGCCTCCGACAGATCGACCACCACAAGCGCAAGTTTTTTAGCAGTGGGAGTCGAAGCATTTGTACCAGATTGTCTGGTAGATGACACCGGGCCAGGGTGGCGGTGTGGAGCGAGGAGGAAAACCATGAGATGGACATTGGTGGTAAGGGCACAACTACAACGCTTGGTGGACAGCTATTTGCATATATAGTAATGGTAGAACTCAAGATGCTGGAGTTTTTCGAATTGACGGGATGTCAGCCAGGCATCCACCATGTAGGGTATGTGTAGCAGGCAGCATGCCGGGATGCATAGGCGTTGAACGAAGCCCTAGTGGCAGGAGATGATGGCTCCATGGAGTTCAATATCATGAACGACAGACAACCGGCGACAGTCGAGATTAAGAGGTGCGGCGCGCCATAGAGTGCGCCACCGAGATGCGAGGACCTATGTGCGGCAGCCATCCTTGGTGGGGAGAAGGAAGATGATCTCCCCAAGGACGGCGTCCGGGAGATCACTGATGCGGTCCGCCCGATATTCTACGGGTTCCTCAGATCCAGGTGGCGTGGCCGCTTCTTCCCACGCTGCCGGGTGCAGGATCTACAGCCGGCGGCGCCACTGGCTGGAGCCTTATCTATGTACGTAGCAATCTGGAAAAAGGCAGAAACATACATGTAGAACATTCAAAATCAATTCTCAAGATCTGGAAGAAAAAAGGCACAAACATATATGTAGCACATTCAAAATCAATTCTCAAGATCTGGCTACTAATTATTAGCACGCACGCTAACCCTACTCAGATTATTAGCAAAAAAATCATTTGTATAGAACAAACAATTAATCACTAACCATATATACCATTCAAAAAATCAATACACTACACAGATCTAACGAATCTTACTCTTATTTCATGGACTGGGTGAACATAACCAAGGATTTCTGTTCCCAACAAAAGGGGTGGGGGACTAACTGGTTTTCCATCGGAGTCGGAGTCGTTGCCAGAGTAGCTGTTGGCCTCCGGCTCCGGCTGGGGAGGCACGACGACGGCGACGAAGTCAAGGTCGCGCTACTGCCCGCGCGAGACCTCGTCGGCGGTGACAACAACCTCTATGCCCAGCTTCATACGTTGCGCGGGTGCTTGATGTCTGCTAGAACTATGTCGGTATTTCCCTAAAGAGGAAGGGATGATGCAGCACAACAACGGTAGGTATTTCCCTCAGTGATGACACCAAGGTTATCGAACCAATAGGAGAACCATGCAACACTACGTGAACGGCACCTGCACACAGATAACAAATACTCGTAACCTGACGTATTAAAGGGGTTGTCAATCCCTTCCGGGTAACGACGCCAGAAATTGGCAAATGGACATGATAAAAATATGATAGATGGGATAAATAGATCTCGAATAAAATAAAGTGCAGTAAGGTATTTTTGTATTTTTGGTTTAATAGATCTGAAAATAAAAGCAAAGGAAAATAGATTGCAAAGGCAAATATAATAAAGAAGAGACCCGGGGGCCGTAGGTTTCACTAGTGGCTTCTCTCCAGAAAATAGCAAACGGTGGGTAAACAAATTACTGTTGGGCAATTGATAGAACTTCAAATAATCATGACGATATCCTGGCAATGATCATTATATAGGCATCACATCCAAGATTAGTAGACCGACTCCTGCCTGCATCTACTACTATTACTCCACACATCGACCGTTGTCCAGCATGCATCTAGTTTATTAAGTTCATGGAGAACCGGAGTAAAACAATAAGAACGATGTCATGATGTAGACAAGATCTATTTATGTAGAAATAGACCCCATATCGTTATCCTTAATGGCAACGATACATATGTGTCGGTTCCCCTTCTGTCACTGGGATCAAGCACTGTAAGATCGAACCCATCACAAAGCACCTCTTCCCATTGCAAGATAAATAGATCAAGTTGGCCAAACAAAACCCAAATATCAGAGAAGAAATACGAGGCTATAAGCAATCATGCATATAAGTGATCAAACAAGACTCAAATAACTTTCATGGATAAAAAGAGATAGATCTGATCATAAACACAAAGTTCATCGGATCCCAAGAAACACACCGCAAAAAGAGTTACATCATATGGATCTCCAAGAGACTATTGTATTGAGAACCAAACGAGAGAGAGGAAGCCATCAAGCTACTAACTACGGACCCAAAGGTCTATAAAGAACTACTCACACATCATCGGAGAGGCACCAATGGACATGATGAACCCCTCCGTGATGGTGTCTAGATTGGATCTTGTGGTTTCTAAAACTTGCGGCGGCTGGAATTGATTTTCGTCGACTCCCCTAGGGTTTCTGGAATATTGGGGTATTTATAGAGTAAAGAGGCGGTTCGGGAGGCAACCGAAGTGGGCAAAACCCACCAGGGCGCGCCTGGGCCTCCAGGCGCTCCCTGGTGGGTTGTGCTCCCCTCGGAGCACCCCCAGGTGCTTCTCCGACCCACTGGATGTCTTCTGGTCCAAAAAAATCCACAAAAAGTTCCACTGTGTTTGGACCCCATTTGATATTGATTTCCTACGATGTAAAAAACATGCAAAAAACAACAACTAACACTTCGCACTATGTCAATAGGTTAGTACCAAAAAATGACTATAAAATGATTGTAAAACATCCAACAATGATAATATAGCAGCATGGAACAATCAAAAATTATAGATACGTTGGAGACGTATCATCATCCCCAAGCTTAATTCCTGCTCGTCCTTGAGTAGGTAAATGATAAAAATAGAAATTTTGATGTGGAATGTTGCCTATCATGCTCATCTCATATTCTTTTCTTTATAGCATGGACATTTGGACTTTTATAAGGTTCAAAGCAATGGTCCAGTTTTGACATGAGACTTAAATACTCAAGCATATCAACAAGCAACCATGTCTTTCAACATATCAACGCTAAAATAAGTTATCCCTAGCCCATCATGCTCAATCATTGATCCATTCATGAAACACACTCGCATATTAGCTACACCCAATTCTCAAGTACGATCATAGTGCCCCCTAGTTGGTGCTTTATAAGAGAAGATGGAGACTCAAATTAAAAAAAATGCATAAAGTAAAAAAGAAAGGCCCTTCGCAGAGGGAAGTAGGGATTTGTAGAGGTGCCAGAGCTCAAAGCGAAAAAGATAGAGATAAAACATTTTGGGAGGCATGTTTTTCCTGTGAATGAGAACGATCGAGTAATTCCCAATACTTTCCATGCTAGATATACCATAGGCGGTTCCCAAGCAAAAATTAAAGTTTATTCATTTTTCAACCATACTTTCACTTTCCATGGCTAGCCGTATCCACGGGTGCCTTCCATACCAACACTTTCCAAGGAATTTATTATTTGACAACATAAAGTAAATTCATTTTTCATTTCGGACTGGGCATCCCTAATACCTTTGCCTTACTCTCGTGCAATGACAAGTGAATAAACACTCATCATGAGAATAACATATCTAGCATGGAAATATATTAGCCACCCCTACCGATTCATGAGCGGTACAAGCACACAAAACAGAAATTTATTTTGAAAGTTCGAGATGGCACATACAAATTTGCTTAGAACGATAAAAGAATACCGCATATAGGTTGGTATGGTGGACTCATGTGGCAAAACTGGTTTAAAGGATTTTGGATGCACAAGTAGTGATCATACTTAGTGCAAAATGAAGGCTAGCAAAAGATTGAGAAGCGACCAACCAAGAAATGAATAATCTCATAAGAGAGCATTAAGCATAATTAACACCAAATAATGCACCACAAGTAGGATGTAATTTCATTGCATAACTATTGACTTTTGTACTTGCAGAGGGAATCACAAACCTTAACACCAATATTCTTACTAAAGCATAATTACTCATCAACATGACTCACATATCACATCATCATATCCCAAAACTATTACAAAGAATCAAGTTTATTTTCTTCAATGCTCTTCATGAAAGTTTTTATTATATCCTTCTTGGATATCTATCACTTTGGAACTAATTTTCATGTGTTGCTTTTGATAAGCTCAAACAAATATACACTACTACAGGATGCTGCTAACACAACACTAGATCAGAGACCCTTTGATGAAACTGTGTGTGATGCATTAATCACGAACGGGGATGTAGAAAAACCTGTCAAAAAGGTGCAAAACGTTTGCGATGGAGGATGCTTCAAACACGGTTCAGATTTTAGTTGCGTGTGCGATGCAGGGCACACGGTTAACCCATTCGAACTGTTTGCGATGAGGCAGAACAACAGAAACAAGCAGCCATATCAATGTGTGTGTGTGATATACGGCATACAATTCGCTCTGATGAACCATTTGCTATTAGGGAGTGCAACATAAACGGTTAGCCAGATCAAGGTGTGTGTGATATAGGGCATACGGTTCACTCGGACGAACTATTTTCGATTAGCGAACGCAACAGAAACGGTTCAACTTAACAAGATGTGTGTGATACGTGGGAAACAGCTGACTCAGATGAACTGTTTGCGATGAGAATTTACAACATAGATGGTTAATACAGTTAGTTCGTGTATGATTTTGTGTGTACAAAAAACTTTTAAAAATGCAAACTAGTTGCTTGTGGTGGCTAGGAGTATCGCACACGATGCGTCTGCGAGTACTCATATGCGATGATTAGTAAGTTACACATGCATTTCCTTATGTTAACACTTGTGTGATAAATAACACGTGGCACCGGATACGGTATTCAGGTTGTGTGTGTGTGCTCCACTTAGTCTTCCCGCGCTCCAGCAAATGCTTCCCGTGCTCCACATGGGTGAATTGTAAAATCCACGCCTATTGCCTCACCGGTTTCCCGCCACCAGCTAACGGATTGCTGGATATAACCTAGGTGGCACCGCACTGCTGTGACACTCTGCAAAGATCTAGTCCTCACCCATCTACCATTAGTTATTCCAAGCATGCCAGGCAACGACCAAAGCTTCAATGTCGACACCTACCTGTGTTACATCTTCGACGAGGAGAACAAGCCGGAGCAGGTCGGGGAGAAAGAGCTTCATCGGCCAGTGCAGGCACCATGGCCCACCGACAACGATATCGGCGTCACAGTCCTTGGGAGCACAATCGACATATTGCAGAGGAGGTGTGATGAGCAGTTTGCCATCCACCATGCAAAAGATCCAGAGCTGCTCGGTGGCATGATCGACGACCCACCCAAAGAACCACTGTCACCAGTGCTCATCGAGAGCCTGATGCCCCGCAAGGAATGGGCAGAGGACCTCTGCGATCCAGTCAAGACAAAGGCAGCCTGTGGCTTCATCATTGCCCGCAGCGACCGTGTCAACCTCGATCCTGATGATGTGGTGGCTAGGCTCGAGCGCATCCTTGGCGGAGTTGACATCCTCGACGAAGTAGAACATCGCCAACATGATATCTTGAGGATGCAGGTGATCGATGGAATTTGCTACCAAGCCAGGGACATGGAAATGGAGTGGTTCCTCGGAGTTGTCATGCACGCGATTGCACGCTGTCAAGCTCTTCTGGAAGAGGCCCAGCAGCCCCAAGAGCCTCCCAATGCCAGAAGCTCCGTAGGCGGAGGCGGGTCGAGACACTTGGAGTGGACGACCGCAAGGGTGCTATGCTAATCATGGAGTCCGAGAAGACCATCGTTGGAAGGCCCCCAGCTCAGCCTTTTAGCTTATATTTTATTATAATTGTATGCATATGTAGGTCGTGAGTGTTCTGGGCCTTGCCGCATTTGGCATTTTAAATTATCCTAAATATGTAAGACAATTATTAATAATTATTAACCGTTGCCATTGTAACTTTGCCTCAATGGCGAGCAGAGCGCGCAGGGACGCCAGAGCGGAGCGCGCAGCGGCCGCCTCAACGGCGAGCAACCACGTGGTCAACCTTCTGCCATCAATAAATTTTGACCTTGTTTCTCGTCACATTGCTGATTACAACGCAATAATTAATTGCAAATCTGTTCACACCTATCAAACTGATATGTGTTTACACTTAGCACCGGGCTATAAAAACTACCCACTCGAAAATTACTTCATAGTTCCTCTCCTCATCACCCACAAAACTGGTTTTTTCTGTCAAGTCATTCCGCCATGACCGGTAGGAGGAGTTTAGGGTGGACATATAACGAGGCAGCAAAGACCAAGGCCGCGGAAGCACTAGAGAGGTCCCGCTGCGAAGCCGCAGCCGCAGCAGAGATGTCCCGGCGCGCCGCGGGGACCTCGAACGAGCTCTCACGGGCACGCGAGGGCTCTCACAAGCGCATTCGCGGCGTCGGCCATCGCGACGAGCCAGCGTTCCTGAAGTCCTTCGCCGGTGACAATGACATTCTCACTGGCGTCACTAGGCAGCAGGAGTTGGTCAACGGCTTGATGAAGCTGATCAAGATCAGCGATGCCTCGGTTGACAAGGCGACCGGCCTCGTCGAGCAACTCATGGGTGACAATGCGAAGCTCCTCAAGTTGGTCGCCGAGAAGGAGGAGGAGGCCACCGGCTGGAAGATGCTGCATGTGCAGAGCAGTGCCTCAAAGATGACGCTGAAAGTGGTCGTCGAGGAACTGATGTGTGGCTTGAGGAAGCTCCGGATCGAGCGCGAGCAGGAGGTGGAGGAATCCGTGGCTGCTTTCAAGCAAAGTCGTGAGGAATTGAAGGAGCTGGAGGATTTCGCCACCCGACGATCCATCGACGAGTAGAGACAGTAGCAACCCAGATTGTTGTCTGTAGTTTCCTTCTTCTCTTTCCCCCGTGTCTTCTGGGCTTTTCCGCATGTGGCATTTTAAATTATCCGGAATATGTAAGACAATTATTATCTGCGCCATTGTAAATTTGTCGTCGTATTATCCGTTGCCATTTTATTTGTGGTCGTATTATCCGTTGCCCTATGTGGCAATTTAAATTAGGGCGGAATACGAGTTGAAAACACGAATAAATAAAATGCTTCCATGGGATCACAAGCAAACACCCTCCGTCCAGGTGCTTTAATTAACCCATTAATGGAGAAGTTGTGAGCGAGGCGGGTGGCGGCTAGTGCATGGAGGTCAAAGAGCTTGCTTCCCTATGAGCATGGGCGGCCTTGCTGCTCGCACGTGTCCCGTCAAGCCTACGAGGTGGACATGATGCACACGTCCCATCGAGCCTGCGCAGCGGACTGCTCGCACGCTTCCCGTCGAGCCTGCACGGCGGACTTCTCGCGCTCGTTCGTCTAATCAAACAGCTGCACACACGCCACCGAGTATGGTTAAATTTTGAAGCGGTTAATATAATACAACCGTTTGCGATATTAACGTGTCAGTTTTTTGTTTCAAAAAGGACTTCGTTGGCTACTAATGTGTGCGCCTCTTCTCAAACTGGATGATTTTTTTACCACGGCATATATGTGCCATGTCATGAAACCATGCCAAGTTTCATGTTTTGTTGGGTGAATTTTTGATTTAATGGGATTTAAAAACCGAGATTCTCAATGTTTCAGGACGACGACAAGTTTGTAATTTGTTCCCATTCCTTAAACGAGACCTAAGCATGCACCCAATGACACATGTATGATTTCCCACCCATTTTGCTTCACTAGAGCATGAGGTTGTAGTTCAAATTTGAATTATGGACTACATTAAATGCATAGAAAACTTATTAATTAGTAATATATATACAATGGCCAAATGAACCCTGAATAGTTTCAAATTTCAGCCCGACACTCCTATTATTCTATGTTGCTTGTAGAAAACAAATTTCAAGGCGAGAAGAGGCAATGATTAACGTTTCACCCACAAGAAGGGCATGTTTCCCTACCAGAACCATGAGGGTGCGATAGGCTCCAGTTTGTAAAAGGCTTGTAATATAGCTTCACCCAAATTGGACAATTATATGTACCATGTAGTGACACCATGCCAAGTTTCATGATTTCCTGGTGAGTTTTGGATTTATAGAGATTTAAAAACCGAGATTCGCTATGTTTGTGGCCAAGCCAGGACGGTGAGACGGTTGAATTTGTTCCCATTCTTTCAATGCGACCTAAACATGCACCCCAAGGAAACTTGTACGTTTTTTCTAGCCATTTTGGTGCACTGGAGCATGTATTTGTAGTTCAGATTTGAATTATGGATATTAAATGCCTAGAAAACTCAATTAATGAATAAAAAGGTCAAATGAACCCTGAATAATTTCAAAGTTCAGCACGAACCTCCAGTTGTTCCGTGTCGCGTGTGGAAAAAAATGCGAGGCTAGAAGAGGGAGTGATTATCGTTTTGCCCACAAGGGGAGACGTTTCCCTATCGAAACCACGAGGGTTCTTGCGACAGACTCCGGTTTGTAAGAGGTTTGTAATAAAGCTTGGTCCAAATTGGCAATGTTTTTACCATGACATATATGTGCCATGATGTGACACCATGCCACCTTTGATGACTTTCTAGTGAGTTTAGGATTTATGGGGACTTAAAAACCAAGATTCAAAATGTTTGAGGACGAGACAGGACACTGGTACGGTTGTAATTCGTTCCCATTCCTGGCATGAGACCTAAACATGCACCCAAGGATCACTCTGTGCATTTAAAAACCGAACCGAAAAACCATACCGAAAATAAACCGAACCGAACCAATTTTATGGTTTCTGGTTTCGGTATGGCATGAACTTTTCATACCGATTTGAACTTGGTTTTTATGGTATATACCGTAAAACCGAACGGTTAACCGAATAAACCGAAGTAAAAAATAAATTTATATTTCTTGAGATGAACAACCATATAAGTTGTCATTTTTCTTGTACATGAGTCAAATGCACTACTAAGCACGTATTTTTTTCTTGTAACATAGTCATTTTTCTATTTTTAAAATGCTAAGCACGTCCATAACCATCAACAGATGAATCAATGCATGCATATATACTTATATATATATATAGTCATATACTATTTGTGTAGAATAGTATGTGTTTTGAGTCATAAATTTGCTAATTATTATTACGTCATTTCCAAATTTGTGTCAACTTTGGTTTTTATGGTATATACCGAAACCATACCGAAATAATTTAGTATATACCGAAACCGAACCGTATCTTAATTTCATACCATATTTACCGAAGTATTAATACCGTACAAATTGAAAAACCGTATAAATCGAACCATGTAAACCGAATAAACCGAACGCACAGGGTGACCCAAGGACACATCTATAAATTTTCTAGCCATTTGGGTGAACTGGAGCATGTATTTGTAGTTTAGATTTGAATTATGGACATTAAATGCCTAGGAAACTCAATTAGTGTATAAAAGACCAAACAGACCCTGAATAAGTTTAAAATTTCAGCACGGATAGCATGTCGTTTCATGTTGCTCGTGGAAGAAAATACAAGGGGAAAAGAGCAGTGATTACGTTTCGCCCACAAGGGGAACACGTTTCCCTATCGGAACCATGCAGCTTCTTTGAGAGAAGCTCCGGTTTTTGTAATAGGTTTGTAATAAAGCTTGGCCCAAATTGGGCAATGTTTTTACCATGACATATATGTGCCATGACGTGACAGCATGCCACCTTTGATGACTTTCCGGTGAGTTTAGGATTTATGGGGACTTAAAAACCGAGATTCGAAATGTTTGAGGACGAGCCATGACACCGGTACGGTTGTAATTCGTTCCCATTCCTGGCATGGGACCTAGACATGCACCCAATGACACATGTATAATTTTTCTAGCCATTTTGGTGAATTGGAGCATGTATTTGTAGTTTAGATTTGAATTATGGACATTAAATACCTAGGAAACTCAATTAGTGTATAATAAGGCCAAACGAACCCTGAATAAGTTTAAATTTCAGCACAAATATCCTGTCATTCCATGTTGCCCGTAGAAGAAAATACAAGGTGAAAAGAGGCAGTGATTACATTTCGCCCACAAGGGGGACACGTTTCCCTATCGGAACCACGAGGCTTCTTTGAGAGAAGCTCCGATTTGTAAGAGGCTTGTAATAAAAATTGCACCACAATGGGTAAACAAATTCCTCAACATATAAGTGCCATGAAGTGACACCATGGTAGGTTTCACGATTTCCGGCTTAGTTTTGGATTTACGGGGATTTAAAAACCGAGATTCTTCTCACGAAATGTTTTCAAATAGCACACAGTTCACTCACGAAAGCCGATATTCAATGAAAACTTCGTGGAAACCATATTTTAAAATTTCATAAAAATCTGAAAAAAATGTGGGATGTTAAGAAGGTGGATGTTTTATTGCGACACAAAATTTCAAGTTGAAAAAAATTATGAGATGTGAGCTATGAAAAAGAAAAATTCAGCCCTGAATAGTGACATTACTATTTGGCACTATTCAACACTGACTTTGTCTTTTCATAGCTCACATCTCGTAATGTGTTTCAACTTGAAATTTTGTGTGGCACTAAAACATCATCCTCTTAACATCCTGCATTTTTTTTCATTTTTTTGAAACTTCAAAACATCTTTTAATCATGGTTTTCTGTATGATATTCCCTCCGCTGCGCATGCAATCTGAGTCGTGCGTTCTGACTAGCCAGAACCCAAACCCCATGGATCGTACGTATGCACCGTTGGATGCTCCCAGATCAAATGGCAACCCTGAGCCCTTTCGACAGCACATGCAGTACATGGGTAAGCACTATGCGCATGCGTCGTGTAGCTCACGCTTCCTTCTCTACTAGGTTTTCATTCAAAACTGGCTACCGTTTCTCGCCACTCCTCTCATCGGTTTCCCGCCTCTTCTCCCAGATATGCATGATGTAGATGTTCGTTTAATTCTTATAGTTCATCTCATCCAAAATCAATTAGTTTATAAAAAATAATCTATTTTAAGATTCATGGAATTGTGCATTGTAAAGGTAAAAACAAAAAGTGACAATTCTTTTAGAAAAAAAAGTTTGGGTAATTAAGATATGGAAGATTCTAGAGAACAAAGGAGAAGTGCTTGTGTTTTGAGGTTTGTGAATTATGCTTAAGTTCAACCATGGAGTCTTCTAGATTGTACATGTGGCAGAATCTGGTGGAATGTAGATGATATCCAATGGCCAGTAGTCCTCGGATTTGCCATCTCTGTACCATCGGATTGGCTTCATCCAACGAGAAACTTTCCAAGTTATTCGCACCCTATATAGATGTGTCCCATGCTAGACAAAATAAAGTTTGAGTGCTTGCACGGGACAAC
>NC_041392.1:313899497-313951617 GCF_002162155.2 Triticum dicoccoides | reverse complement strand
GAAGTTGGGAAACTGACATCGTACGTATTGAACCAGGCTTGGAGTTGGGTGCGGTGTTCGGTTTGTAATGTAGTTGGTGGCCCATCGAAGTTGTGCATTTGGGATTTAAACACATCATACACCATTGTAACCATACATACTTTTGGGCCGCATGCAATGTATACGGGGTCTTCTGACCGACCACGTCTCCCTTATGCGGTTTTTTGTGATGACACGGATATCTGTGGGCTCCCCGAGTGTATATATATCATCCCTTTGGCCAATAATGAGGGGTATGTGTTGGCCATGAATGGATTCCTCCTAGTTCATGTTAGGGCCGGTCACCGTCAAATGTTGGTCAACCAAAGCTCGAGCTCATGCGTTGTCAAGATTCCCTCCCAGATGCTCAGATTGCTGGGTTCGACCTACATCAAACCCTGCGTATCTCGTCCTTAACCATCTTGCCTTCATGGTTGTTGTCTGTATCAGGAGGTAGGCACCACATCTAAATTGTACATCATTATATATTGAAAACACACATCACCCCTTCCCAACGTACATCATTTTGGGCCGCATGCAAGAGGTGCTGGTTTTGTGGTCCCTGTCGTGCGATTTTTATGATGGTTCAATCTATTGGCCCAAGTGGTTTATCGACAACAACAACTGTCGTTTGACCAAATGATAGATTCATTGGTCCGTCTTATGGTAGGTCATGGCGACATGCATGTATGACCAAAGTATCGATCATTACGTGCATCCGCCCTACTGACACGAAGTGGGAGGTGGTGAGCCAAGCATCCTAGCTAGGTACGACATTATGTCATTATATATATCCTAGGTAGGTGGTTGTTAGGGTGCTTTCGGCTTTGCGAGGCAGGTGCCACCAAAGTTATGCATTGTGTATTTAAAGTTTTAAACATCCCCAATATTCGTACATATATTTGGCCACTTCCAGGTGGTTCTTGACTTCTGGCCCCTCTCATCGATCTTCAACGACGCGCCCAACCGTGGGCCCGCGGGGTCAAAGTTGTGCATTGGAATTTTGAACATCACAGACCACCCTTTTCACGCATATATATTTGGGCCACATGCTGGTGTGGCTGTCTTTTGACCCTCTCTAATGTTATTTTTTGCTGCATAGACTCTGATGACCCTCAACGAACACAGGGTATAATATCTTAACCGTGCATGATACAAGTGCGATGTGAATCACCACGCGTGCGCACGCGCGAGAAAATTAAGGTGGAGGTACTGGCTCAATCGTGTGCGATGCAAGTGCACTGAAATCACCACGACTGCGCAAGTGCGAGCAAATTAAGGTGGAGGTACTGGCTCAACCGTGTGCGATTCAAGTGCGTTGAAATCACCACGACCGTGCAAGCGTGAGCAAAGGGTGGAGGTACTAGCTTAACCGTGTGTGATGCAAGTGCGCTGTAAAACCACCACCTGTGCAAGCTAAAGGCGGGTAAGTTTATTTGGAAATTAGGACGAACCATGTGTGATAGACCAGCTAGCTAGAAATATAAAAAACAAACTACCCACCTTGAGTGTTGCAAAAATCGGCGGATCCGCGCCACTTTTCCTTATTATCAGACACACTTATTGTTATTGGACCACGCGCAATCTTGGGAACTCCCGCCCCACATCAATTCCTTTACCCAAATTTTAGTAGCCGCCGTACTTCAACCGTCGCCCACACTCCTCCAGCACCGACCTTAATTATAGTAAAATTGCAGTAGCCGAGGCATTTGAACCGTCGCCCTCCCTCGTCCACCACCATCTCCACCCACCATATAGAGACCCAATCCCAATAGACCGTAGTCTTTGTGCATAAGTGTCATCCCTGGATCGGTATTGCCGACACACATAGTACTCGAGGATTTATAACAGAGTTCAATCACACACTTATTACATCGAGTGTCTCATAAAGAGTACTTATTACAATAATATGGCTGAAGGCCATCTAAATAACTGCGGAAGCTTCGAAGATAAATGAGTCCATCCAACTCCACGGCAAAACTGAGTGCATGACAATGACCTATCACACCTTACTCTTTGTCTGAAATTTCTGCAACATGATATGTTGCAGCCGTGTAGGTCAGCACATGGAATATGCTGGCAAGATCACACTATAGAGAAAATGATGCAATAATAACTATCACTACATGCATATTTGGCTGGTCACAACGGCAATGGACGGTGTTTGAATTGCTAGACCTTTTATCTGCAGTGAACGTGCAACTATATGTGCATCGTAAAAGAATTGGAATTATTTAGGGTTCGTTTGGACATTTTATACATTAAATTGGTTTTCTAGCCATTTCAGGTGCACAATTCAAAACTAAACTACATGCACATGCTCCGGTGCATATAAATTGGTTGAAAAATCAAAATTTTGTCCTTGGGTGCGTGCTTAGGTCCCATGCAAGAAATGGGAATGAATTTAAAACACCAAGGCACTGTTAATTGTCGGCAAAATATTGAGATACCTGGTTTTGTAATTCTAGTAAATCCAAAAGTCATCTGAAATTCATGAAACTTGGCATGCTATCATGGAGTGGCATCAACATGTCGTGGTAAAAAATTTGTCCCATTTGGTGCAGGTTTGGGTATAAGCTTCACATAAACCACAACTTCTCACAACAAGTGTGGTGGTTTCGGTAGGGAACGTTTCACCTTTCTGGACGAAACAATATCCGTTGACTCTTCTTGATTTCAATATTTTTCCTAGTGTCAACATAGAACAACAGGAGTGTTGTGTCAATTATTGGGATTTTTGGGGTTCGCTCGGACATTTTTATACATTAACTGAGTTTTCGATGCATTCATGTGCATAATTAAAATTTGAACTACATGCACATGCTCTAATGCATATAAATTAGTTGATAATTCAAATATGTGTCCTTGGTTGCATGCTTAGGTCCCCTGCAAGAAATGGGAATGAATGTCAAACACCCTGCCACCGTCACTCGGCCACAAACATTGAGATACCTGGTTTTTAATTTCTAGTAAATCCAAAGCTCGTCTGTAATTCATGAAACTTGGCATGCTGTCATGGAGCGGCATCAACATGCCGTGGTAAACTTTTTCCCCATTTTGGGCAGGTTTGGGGATATGCTTCTCTCAAACCAGAGCATCTCACAACAAGCTTGATGGTTTTGGTAGCGAACGTTTCTCCTTTCTGGACAAAACGATATCCATTGCCTCTTCTCGATTTCAATTTTTTTCCTAGTGTCAACATAGAATAACAGGAGTGTTGTGTCAATTTTTGGGATTTTTCACGGTTCGCTTGGACATTTTTATACATTAACTGAGTTTTCAATGCATTCATGTGCATAATTCAAATTTGAACTAAAGGCACATGCTCTAATGCATATAAATTGGTTGAAAATTCAAATCTATGTCCTTAGTTGCATTCTTAGCTCCCATGCAAGGAATGGGAATGAATGTCAAACACCCTACCACTGTCACTCGGCCGCAAACATTGAGATACCTGGTTTTTAAATTCTAGTAAATCCAAAGCTCATCTAAAATTCATGAAACTTGGCATGCTGTCATGGAGCGGCATCAACATGCCGTGGCAATTTTTTTGTCCCATTTGGGGCAGGTTTGGGGATATGCTGCTCACAAATCAGAGCTTCTCACAACAAGCCTGATGGTTTATGTAGGTAACGTCCCACCTTTGGGGAGGAAACGATATCCATTGCCTCTTATTGCTTTCAAAAAATTTCTCGTGTCAACATAGAACAATAGGAGTGTTGTGTCAATTTTTGGGATTCGGGGTTCGTTTGGACATTTTTATGCATTAAGTGAGTTTTCAATGCATTCATGTCCATAATTCAAATTTGAACCACATGCACATGCTGTAATGCATATAAATTGGTTGAAAATTCAAATGTGTGTCCTCGGTTGCATGCTTAGGTCACATGCAAGAAATGGGAATGAATGTTAAACACCCTGCCACTGTCACTCGGCTGCAAACATTGAGATGCCTGGTTTTTTATTCTAGTAAATCCAAAACTCGTTTGAAATTCATGAAACTTGGCATGCTATCATGGAGCGGCATCAACATGTTGTGGTAAAACTTTTGTCCCATTTGGGGCATGTTTGGGTATGTGCTTCTCACAAACAAGAGCTTCTCACAACAAGCATGATGGTTTCGGTATGGAACATCCCACCTTTGGGGACGAAACAATATCCATTGCCTCGTATTGCTTTCAAAAAATTTCTTGTGTCAACATAGAACAATAGGAGTGTTGTGTCAATTTTTGGGATTTCTCAGGGTTTGATTTGATATTTTACGCATTAATTGAGTTTTCAATGCATTCATGTGCATAATTTAAATTTGAACTACATGCACATGCTCTAATGCATATAAATTGGTTGAAAATTCAAATATGTGTCCTTGGTTGCATGCTTAGGTCCCACGCAAGAAAGGGGACTAAATATCAAACACCCTACCACCGTCACTCGGCCGCAAACATTGAGATACCTGGTTTTTAAATTCTAGTAAATCCAAAACTCATTTGAAATTCATGAAACTTGGCATGCTATCATGGAGCGGCATCAACATGTCGTGGCAATTTTTTTGTCCTATTTGGGGGAGGTTTGGGTATATGCTTCTCACAAACCAGAGCTTCTCACACCAAGCATGATGGTTTCGGTAGGGAACGTCCCACCTTTGGGGACGAAACGATATCCATAGCCTCTTATTGCTTTCAAAATTTTCTCGTGTCAACATAGAACAACAACAGTGTTGTGTCAATTTTTGGGGTTTTTCGGGGTTCGTCTGGACATTTTTATGCATTAATTGAGTTTTCAATGCATTTATGTGCATAATTCAAATTGAACTGCATGCACATGCTCCAGTGCATATAAATTGGTTGAAAAATCAAATCTTTGTCCTTGGGTGCATGCTTAGGTCCCATGCAAGAAATGGGAATGAATTTCAAACACCAGGGTGCCCTTGATTGCCGGCAAAACGTTGAGATACTTTGTTTTTAAATTCTAGTAAATCCAAAACTCGTCTGAAATTCATGAAACTTGGCCTGCTATCATGGAATAGCACCCGACATGCTGTGGTATTTTCCGTGTCCATTTTGAGAGAAGGTGCACTCGAATAACAGCCATCATAGGCATTTTGAAAAAATAGCTGCCACTTTAATATCTCAAACGTTTGCATAATTCAAATCGTGTGTGTTCTGTTAACCATTCATGTGACACCATGTATCTCCATTTTAATGGTTGTAGGAGGTGCCGTGCGGACAACTACTTGACTGAACGGGAGGAGTGCGATCAGAGTCCGGTGCGCAGGCTGACCGAGATGCATGCAAGTTGTCCTCCAATGTGTAGGCTCACCGGGGTGCGTGTGAGTTGTACACTGTGCATGATCACTAGGAAGCGAGCCCTTTGACTTCCATGAACGCCTGCCTTCCTCTCCATTAATGGCGCCCGAGCCGCTGCTTAATACGGGTGGCCTTACTATTCGGCTCGCATTCCCCTCCCTCCCGCAGACCTTCACCAATGCCATGGCGCAGAAGGATCATCTGCCACTAGTCTTCAAGTTTGGTGAAGTCGACTCCGAGCCAGAGGAGATAGAATATAAGGAGGAATGGGGCCTCAGGGACATGGCCCAGAATGAGCTGACCGCGGCAGTTGCTGCCCCTGCTCCCGTCCTAGCTCCCATCCCCGCGCCCGCGCCAGTGACCATCCCCGTAGCATTGACGGGCTGGTCACCGAGCACTACCGCCGAGCTAGAAGCCACGGGCGTCAGCGAGGTCTTCGCGGACCCACGCGAGCTCGTGTACATGCCAGCACCCGTGCCCGTGCCCGTGTGCGCCCCTCCACCCACCGCGGCGCCGGTCCCCGTGCGTTTGGCTGCACCCGCCTCGCCCGTGCATGTGCACGCGCCCCCCTCAGCGGCATGTGATGCCACCGTCGACCGCTACCTCTCAGCTCCGCCAGCGGCCGTCCTCCCGCGCCCCGCCCGTCGATCGCGCGATGACATGATGTTTGATTTACAAGTGAAGACCATTCTGTGCTACATTGAAGACTTCAACAACGGCGTCCCGGAGGACGACAACCACAACGACGGCTCCACACGTGAGGGAGTCCTGTACTAAGGGGCCCTCGGGCGTCCGACCTATTAGACATGGGCTGGACTGATGGGCTGTGAAGATAAAAAGACCAAAGACTCTACCAGTGTCCGGATGGGACTCTCCTTGACATGGAAGGCAAGCTTGGTGTCCGAATATGAAGATTCCTTTCTCTGTAACCGACCTTATGTAACCCTAGATCCCTCCGGTGTCTATATAAACCGGAGGGCTAGGTCTGTAGACATATACCCTCATAATCATAGTCAGATAGGCTAGACTTTTAGGGTTTAGCCATTACGATCTCGTGGTAGATCAACTCTTGTAATACTCATATTCATCAAGATCAATCAAGGAGTAAGTAGGGTATTACCTCCATAGAGAGTGCCTGAACCTGGGTAAACATTGTGTCCCCTGTCTCCTGTTACCATCAACCTTAGATGCACAGTTCGGGACCCCCTACCCGAGATCCGCCAGTTTTGACACCGACATTGGTGCTTTCATTGAGAGTTCCACTATGTCATCGTCAAAAGGTTTGATGGCTCCTTCAATCATCTACAACGATGCTGTCCAAGGGGAAGTCTTTCTCCCCGAACAGATCTTCGTGTTCAGCAGCTTCGCACTGCGGGCCAACTCGCTTGGCCATCTGGAGAAGATCGAAAGCTATGGCCCTGGCCATCAGGTCAGATTTAGAAGTTTGAACTACGCCACGGATATCCGTGGAGACTTGATCTTTGATGGATTCAAGACCACAGCAGCCGCTCCCTGCCACCATGATGAACATGAGTAAATCTGTCATCGGACCATACCCAGGAGATAGTACCTGTAGCTGCTCTGGCCCTAGATCCGGAGCAGATCGCGCCACCCAAAGACGGGTATCTCAACTCCGCCGTGGAAGCCGCAGACTCAACAGCGTTGGAGCTGCACACAGATCTTACTTCAAGTGACATCTGTGTCACCGGAACCATGGACTTGTCTCCGGCTACAGCTTCTGAACCTTGTGTGTCCGCATACGTCGAGCTTGATCGATCATCGATCATCGAATTCAGCTCCGCGGACATCTTCCGGCACTCGCCTTTGGGCGACGTGTTAAACTCGTTAAGAGCACTATCCTTAGCGGGGGGCTCACAGTCGAATTATATCCGGTTCGAACTGGAGGCTGATGATGGAGAATTTCGCTTCCCACCCACCGCCCACTTCATAGCCACTGTCGAAGACTTAACCGACACGCTCGATTATGGCTCCAACGACATCGACGGTATGGACGACGATGCTGGAGAAGAAGAGGCCCAAAACCTGCCGTTTACCGGACGCTGGATGGCCACTTCCTCGTATGACGTATACATGGTCGATGCACCAAAAGAGAACAGCGGCGATGACAAGGAAGATCCGGTTAAGGATAAACCTCCCGAGATACAACCAAAGCACCGACGTCAGCGGCGCCGCTCTAAGTCACGCTGCAGCAAAGACAACAACATCGGAACAGGAGAAGACAACACTCCGGACGGTGCCGAAGACAATGAAGACCCCGTTCAGCCAACTTCGAACATGATGAATGGGAAGATGAGAAGTTAGCCCTGGTAAACAGGCCACACACGAAGATTTAGAGGATAGTAATTATCTTCCGCTCTCCGAGGATGAGGCAAGCCTCGGCATCGAGGATTTTATCGTGCCTGAGGAACCTCTCAAACAGGAGCGCTTGAAGCGCCAGCTAATAGCCACTGCAAGGAGCCTGAAAAAGAAACAACAGCAGCTTCAAGCTGATCAAGATCTGCTCAATGATATATGGATTGATGTCCTGTCAGCTGAGGAGCACGACCTCAAGTGACCACTGAAAAGTTACCCGAAGCGCAAATTGCTACCTCAATTCGATGACGAGGCGTTGGAGCCCAGGCCGTCAGTACACAATGCGGCTGACCGACCACCACATGGTTGGGACGAAGCGGCAACACAAGCCGAACACCAGCCCGCCTTACCTCACGGTAAAGGCAAACAAAACTGCTAAGGGATACACGTATGATCTCCGGCATGGCCTGAAGAATAAAACAGGCCTGACCAGATCGATCTACGGATCACGGGGGCGTGCTTGGACGTGCGGCGACGGCTATCAAGCCAAGCATGACGAGCCTAGTCATGTGCGGGCCGAAAACCGCAGACGGACTCCATCGGAGCTATGTCGCGATGTGGCCTGATATAGAGGCGCTGCACACCCTATTTGCTTCACTGACGAAGTAATGGAGCATGAGTTCCCAGAAGGGTTTAAACCCGTGAATATTGAATCATACGATGGAACAACTGATCCCGCCGTGTGGATTGAGGATTTTCTTCTCCATATCCATATGGCCCGCGAGATGACCTCCACGCCATCAAATACCTCCCATTAAAACACAAAGGGCCAGCTCAGCACTGGTTAAACAGTCTGCCCGAAAACTCTATTGGTAGCTGGGAGGATTTGGAAGACACCTTCCATGACAACTTCCAAGGTACATATTTCCAGCCACCAGACGCTGATGACTTAAGCCATATAGTTCAACAGCCCGGAGAGTCAGCCAGGAAATTCTGGACTAGGTTCCTAACCAAAAAGAACCAGATTGTCGACTGTCTGGATGCCGAAGCCCTAGCGGCCTTTAAACACAGCATCCGCAATGAATGGCTCGCCTGCCACCTCGGCCAAGAAAAGCCGAAGTCCATGGCAGCTCTCACAGCACTCATGACCCGCTTTTGTGCGGGTGAAGATAGTTGGCTGAACCATAGCAAAAACAATGCAAGCAACACCGGCACCTATGAAGCCAGAAATAGCAACGACAAGTCCCGACGCAACAGACACAAGCGTCGAAACAACAATGACAACACCGATGATACGACAGTCAATGCCGGATTCAATGGCTCAAAGTCCGGTCAGCGGAAGAAGCCATTGAAAAAGAACAATTCAGGCTCATCCAGCTTGGACCACATACTCGATCGTCCGTCCTAGATCCATGGCACCCCAGACAAACCACCCAATCATACCAACAGAGATTGTTGGGGTTTAAACAAGACGACGAGGAGCCCTATCCACCGAACACAGGTGGACAGAGGTAGTTTCCCCCTCAGGTCCAAACGGTGAACATGATATATGCTACCCACATCCCCAAGAGGGAGCGCAAGCGTGCGCTCAGGGACGTCTATGCGATAGAGCCAGTCGCCCCAAAATCTAATCCATGGCCGTCATGCCCGATCACTTTCGATCGTCGGGATCATCTGACCAGTATCCGTCACGGCGGTTCAGCCACACTGGTCCTGGACCCAATAATTGATGCGTTCCACCTGAAGCGAGTCCTGATGGACGGTGGTAGCAGCCTCAACCTGCTCTATCAAGATACAGTGTGCAAAATGGGCATTAATCCATCATGGATCAAGCCCACTAAGACTAACTTTAAAGGAGTCATACCAGGTGTAGAGGCCCGCTGTACAGGCTCAATCACACTAGAGGTTGTCTTCGAATCTCCGGACAACTTCCGAAGCGACGAGTTAATCTTCAATATCGTCCCATTTCACAACGGCTATCACGCACTGCTTGGACGAACCACATTTGCTTGATTCAACGTGGTGCCACACTACGCTTATCTCAAGCTCAAGATGCCCGGACCACACATCGCCATAACAGTTAATGGAAACACGGAACGCTCCCTCCGCAACGAGGAGCACACCGCTGCCTTAGCAGCAGAAGTACAGAGCGGCCTTTTCAAGCAGAACCTTAATTCGGCGGCCGAGCTCCCGGACATTGTCAAGAGAGTCTGGACTATTCTGCATCAGGACAGCACGGCTCGTCAAGAGCTCGACTAGCAATTCGGCCTCCGTCCTAGTCTCGACCAAGCGGCGGCAATTGTACCGTGCGTACATAACTATGCACTGAAAATACCATGGGCATGGATGGAGGCATAACTAGCTTCTGATCCACAATATGGCTCGACTGCTCCCAGACACACATACTTTCACTATTTCCTTTTTCCTCCTTTTTCAGGTTCCTTTTTCATAGGCCTTCCCTGACGGCTTGACCATCGGTTCTTTTCGAAGGATAAATACACCAAGACGACAAGAAGCATGGACGTATCGGGGAAATTTTAGGTGGTTTCTTTAACAATCCCTTTACCTGTTTTCAGGACCCACATGCAGCTCTCCCTTGGTTAAGGCATATTAAATAGCCTTCTGCTTATCGCACTACTTGTATAAATGCGCTTTGACGCACTACTGAAATTATCATGGAAACAATTTGCAGCCAAAATTCTACGGCTCTAGCTTACTACCCTTTATTCTTTTTCTTTTTTGATAACTTTATGAAATAGCACCCGTACACCTTGGTACGTTTCAATTTGCCAGGGGCTTCATAGCGCTCCACAACATGGCAACAAAGTCCAAACACTTTTTACAGTATAGTTTGGCACCCCGAATTTAGCACTATATGCATTGGCTCCTAATCATGTCTTTGGTCAATAGTTGGGTTGCCCGGCTCGTGTGCTTGCTACCTTATGTTCCGCTATATCGGCTAGGGTAGTAAAGGGAGAACTACTGTGATTGTGCCCTAGTTTACCCAGATGAGCACCTCAGTAGAGAAAGCCGAAAACTGACTATCATGATGCGGCGAGAGCCGGTCAGCTCTTCAGATGTCTCAAATCTTTAGAGATTTTGTCCGCATTACGCGACGGATCGGTACTTACCCGATCAGGTGTTTACATCATCCTAGTTCGGATACTAGGGGCCGCGCCTATATTTTTATTGTCAAACTCCTATGGCTAAGTGAGGGTGCTAAATCCGCATCGTACAATTGGCTGGTTTGCCACGCTAAACACCTCCTTCAAGGACCAAACAGTTGGATCAAGAGTGTTTAGATTACATCCCGAACACCCCTGTACAACCTACGTGGGGGTAGAAGCCGACGACTAGCCAACTCTCAGATTTCACACAACACGGCCTCACATGAGGTGAATTTTTTAAATAACAAACATTGCATTACATAACAACTTTGTTTCATCATACAAGGTAGAGACAACATGAATGCATTCATTCAAAAATAATGTCTTGCGCACATTGCGTTGCCACAATACGAGACCCCTCTAGGACGTCTTCAAAGTACCGCTTGGGCGTGCAGTGCTCCTGGCCCTCTGGCGGTCCCCTGGTCATAAGCTTGACGACGTCCATCTTCGCCCACCACACCTTGACGCGGGCGAAGGCCATGCGTGCACCCTCGATGCAGACCGACTGCTTGACAATGTTCAGCCGAGGGCAGGCATTCACCAGCCACTTCACGAGCCCGAAGTAGCTGCCGGGTATAGCTTCGGCAGGCCACAACCGGATTATTAAATCCTTCATGGCCAGTTCGGCCACCCTATGCAGCTCGACCAACTGTTTTAGCTGATCGCTGAAGGGCACTGGATGTTCTCGCACAAGATATTGCAACCAGAACAGCTTCTCTGTAGAGCTTCCTTCTTCGGCTTGGAAGAACTCCGCAGCGTCAGACACACTGCGTGGCAGATCCGCAAATGCCCCTAGAGAACTCCGAATCTGAGTTAGTAAGAGATACTTCTTCTTCATATATTTGCTTTGCATACTAAACGCCTTACCCGCCGTGATTTTCTTGGCCTCCTGGATCTCCTGGAGGGCGCCCGGGCCTCAATCCGGGCCTCTTCCATGCTTTGGCAGGCTGTAGCGAGTATGGTATCTCGAGCCGAAACGTCGCGCTCCAAGGAATCACATTTCTTCACCGCATCCTGGAGCTCTTGCTGGACCTCATCAAGCCGGGCCTCGTGCTTCTCACGGGTGGCTTTTTCCTTGGAAGCTTTCTCCTTGGCCTGGGCCAGGGCCTATTTAAGGACCTCGACCTTGGTCGCCACTCCTACACATATCATGGCACTACAGTCAATACACATTATTTATTCTTTCCGAATATACAACTAGTCAGTACATACCTTGCTGGTCTTCTAGCTGCTTCCTTGCTTGGCCGAGCTCCTGCTCGGCCCGCTCCAGTCTCTGCTTTAGTCCGGAGACTTTGGCAGCATGTGAGGTCGCGGCCAGCAACGATGCCTTCTTATTCATATAAGACATATTTTAGTTAGTTTCCTGTGAAAATAAATGGATCCTCTGTTCGGCTCTTCTTTCCGAACACCGGAGAGTGACTCAGGGGCTACTGTCTATATTGGGATTTTCTATTTTCTGTCGCTTACCTCAAAACCTGTCAGCAGGCTGCTGCAGGCTTCGGTTTGTCCGCTCTTGATGGACTAAACCCTCTCAATCACCGTACCCATAGGGATACAGTGTTCATCCAAAATAGAAGCGCATCGTAGCGCTTCCAGCAGATTATCGGGTGCCTCTGGTTGGACAGAGGTCACCGGCAGAATAGGCACGCCCCCTTCTTTTGAAGGATGTTACTCAGCAAATTCTGGAGCCGTATAGGTCTCCGGGCTTGTATTCGGCTGGGGGCCGAACTGAGCAGAGCCCTCATCCCCAGTCGCCATGGGGGCCTGCTCCCCCATGTGTCCGGCAGCTGAGGTTTCGCCCTCTGGCGCCACCCTGGTAGCCTCCTGAACCTTTCCCTGGCCTGGGAAGGTCCTTTGGGACAACACCTCATCATCGCCATTGTCCGCGGGAGAGTGAGCGGCCGGCGGTGACTCGCTAGCCATCGCCTACGAATCCAGCGAACCTCTTGATGAGGATCGCAGGGAGCTGTCGTGGGCCGGACTGCAATGGCATAAATTAACATATTATTATTATGAAGCAAGAGAGGCCGGATGCATGGACATATGCATGTTTTTAGTACTTACGACGCGGCCAAAGGCTTGTTTCAAGGGCGTCGCTCCGAGCTGTTGTTGATGTCCCACACGGAGTTATCCGCAAGGGGACCCTTCCCCCTCTTGGGCCCTTCCCACTCTTCTTCCTCCCCCATCAAGGGGAGAGGTGCTTTCTTCCTCCTCCTCGTCATCGTATTCGGTGGCGGAGGAGTGAGTCTTGTCTTCGGACGACACGTCCGAAGCTCCCTTGCGACGGGGGCCACTCCGGACCCCCTTGGCCTTCTTGGCCTTCTTCTCCGGTGCCTTATAGGGCGCCGGCACCAGCATCTTCGCCAGGAGAGGGATGACTGGTTCCTCGGGCAGCAGAGCCGAACATTGAATCCGCT
Source organism: Triticum dicoccoides (assembly GCF_002162155.2). NCBI lineage: Eukaryota > Viridiplantae > Streptophyta > Magnoliopsida > Poales > Poaceae > Triticum > Triticum dicoccoides. The sequence goes on along the minus strand of NC_041392.1, from coordinate 313,938,396 downwards.
CCGCCCTCTCCGTCCATACCTGAAAATGTAAAGTTTATATATCCTCCTTGAAACAAGAAAGTAGAGGATGCGCCTGGAGACGTGAAAGGCTTACCGCATTGCCTGAATGGGTAATATCGTGCCTGCGGTCCGAATCTATGGCTGGCAGCGTCTCGTTGCCCTTAAAGAGCAACTTCCAGGCATCTTTGTGCGTGGTTCTGAAGAGCCTTTCCATGGTTCGGTGCTTCTTCGGATCGAATTCCCATAAAGGGCAGCTCCGGCTTTGGCATGGGAGGATCCGGCGAACCAACATCACCTGGATTTTGTCGACGAGCTTGATATTTTATCCACCATGCTTTGAATGCGCATTTGTAGCGCTATCAGCTCGTGCGAGGAAGACCAATTTGGGCCCTTCTCCATCTAGGAGGTGAGCCGCATTGGAGCTTCGGACTTGAATTTGGGAGCCGCGGCCCAGGTGGCGTCACGGGGCTCTGTGATATAGAACCACAGTTTCTGCCACTCTTTGATGGTCTCCACAAAAGTACCCTTGGGCCACGTGACATTGGGCAGCTTGCTCACCATGGCGCCTCCGCACTCCGCGTGCTGGCCGTCCAGCACCTTCGGCTTCATGTTGAAAATCTTGAGCCACAATCCGAAGTGGGGTTGGATGCGGAGGAAGGCCTCACACACGACAATGAATGTCAAGATGTTGAGGAAAGAGTTCGGGGCTAGATCATGGAAATCTAGCCCGTACTAGAACACAAGCCCGCAGACGAAAGGGTGAAGAGGAAACCCTAACCCGCGGACAAAATGGGGGATGAAGACCACCCTCTCATTGGGCTTCGGGGTGGAGATGATTTGCCCCTTCGCTGGAAGCCGGTGGGCGATTCCTTTCGCCAGACACCCGGCCTCCCGAAGCTTGGTGATGTCCTTCTCCCTAACAGAGGAGGCCATCCACTTACCTTGCCCTCCAGATCCAGACATGGTTGAGTGCTTCCTTGGGGCGGAAAGAATGAGGACTTGGGCGCTGGAGCTCGAGAATGGAAGGGCAGAGGAAGAGAGAAGGCGTGGGTGAAGAAAAGGGAATCCTTATCTCCTTATAAAGGCATTGAATATCAAGCGCCTCCCCACTCGCCATAAAACTCGCCTGTTCAAAAGGGCTATGTAAACGACACGGTTATATTACCCACACTCGTATTGATGAGAATCCCGCAATAAGGGGATATGATATCTGGTTCGATAAGACGTGCCTATTAAAACCGTGTCTCGAAACATGGAACGGAAAACGGTAAACGATTGGAAATGATGACCAAGAAGACATGCTGTCACATTACAAAAAGTTGCCAGCGGATTGGACTCGTGCAATATTATATTCTCTGCGGTTGTGTGGGGTACTTGTGTTGTAGATCTGGACACGTTCATTGCGTCCGAAGACTTTCTTGGAGTATTCGGAGAGGGGAACCCGCCTTGCAATGCCGAAGACAATCTGCGCGCCGGACACCTCATCATTGAAGCCTGGTTCAGGGGCTACTGAGGGAGTCCTGGACTATGGGGCCCTCGGGCGTCCGACCTATTAGACATGGGCCGGACTAATAGGCTGTGAAGATACAAAGACTGAAGACTCTACCCGTATCCGGATGGGACTCTCCTTGATGAGGAAGGAAATCTTGGCGTCCGAATATGAAGATTCCTTTCTCTATAACCGACCTTATGTAACCCTAGATCCCTCCGGTGTCTATATAAACCGGAGGGCTAGGTCCGTAGATATATATCCTCATAATCATAGTCAGACATGCTAGACTTTTAGGGTTTAGCCAGTACGATCTCGTGGTAGATCAACTCTTGTAATACTCATATTCATCAAGATCAATCAAGCAGGAAGTAGGGTATTACCTCCATAGAAAGGGCCCGAACCTGGGTAAACATTGTGTCCCCTGTCTCTTGTTACCACCGACCTTAGACGCATAGTTTGGGACCCCCTACCCGAGATCCGCCGGTTTTGACACCAATAGCACGCCGCCTCCGCCGCCGCCGGAAATTGTTTTTTTCTTGGGTTTAATATTGTATCTCGATCATACGAATGTAAATTCATAGTATGACAGAAAGATATGGTTTGAGCGAACTTGCGTTTTTCTCTCTTAATGTAAAGACTTATCAAACGATTTTATTTTGAAAAAAATGTCAATGGTTTTTAAATATAAAACACTTATCGCAAACGTTTTAGTTAGAACACCCGTATGCAAACCGGCAGGTTCCCCACGAAGCCAAGGGAAAATGTGCCGAGCATGATTTTTCTGGCTCTTGATCGCAAACATTTTAGATAGAACACCCGAATGCAAAGTGAGAGTAGGATTTGTGCATCTCTTCAACGCAAACGGTTGTTTTGGATGACCCGTGTGCAACTGCTTACAAACATTCGTAATATTTGCATGTTTCATATTGGGTATGTTGCCATTTGGCAAACTGAAAAGATTGACATTTGTTGATCTAGAAAGATTGCCATTTGTCAACCTTGTAACATTGCGATTTGTCAAAATATGAAGCTAAAAATCACTAGTAGTATCTAATTTTTGCAACTAAAATTCAGTAATTAAGCATAGATTTCATTCATAGATTAAGCAGTCGTTCTTTATACAAACAGTTCAACTCGACAGCTGAATCGACCAAACTTTTCACCAATTGTTGCCAACCACGTACTGAAATAGCTAGTTCTACTTTATATACTAGCTAATTTTAAGTACGTTGTACAGTTCCACCACATTTATAGTCAGATGAACTGAACAAAATAGCCCCTAATTACTACAGAGGGGCTTTGTACTACTTCCAGCTGCCACTCCTATGTCGGCGCGCTCAGTAAGAGGCAGAGGAGAACGAGCCTACCGACGAGCTGGACAGCAGCAATACGGTGCATGCCGCTCCTGCAGCTTCAGCGACGCTCACTTCGAACGCCCTATGTTGCTCCAAACTACCCCTCTCAAAGCGGTGGTTCTCCTCGTAGATCTCCTGATTCCTCGCCTCTGAGGCGGCATGTGCCACGGTCACGGTGGCAGTAAGGCTCTTTGCATGCTCGAGGAGGCGCTCCTCCTCCTCCCGCAGGAACTCGGTGTAGCGCGCAAGGTCGTTGACGCACGTGCGGGCATCCACCTCCGTCTCCTACCTTCGGGCGGCAGTGGCAGCGTGGGTGATCGCCCCGACGGTCGATGGTAGGATGGCGTCCAGGGCAGCCAATGAAGGGGTGGCGGCCACGACCACCACCTCCCGCCTTCGGGCAGCGGTGGCGGAGCAGGTGATGGCCACGGTTTCCGACTATGGGGTGGCGGCCACGACAACCACCTCCTGCCTTCGGGCCATGGCGGTGGAGTGGGTGATGGCCCTAGATTTCGACAGTGGTGTGGCGGCAACGGTGGCCGGCAACAGCTGCCGACGGGCAGCGACGGCACAGCATGTGGCGGGTGTTCCGCGCACACCCAACACGGACGCCATGCGCACTACACTACATCGGGGACTGATCCGCCGGCACGGTGTGGCCTCCCAGCTGGAGCTATCCTCTGATGACGACGGAGTGGCTGAGCGACGACAACGGACCGGTGCCATTGGTGATTGTGGGAGAAGCAGACGAGATAAGCTATAGGAAGGGAGGGGAAAATGCGACGCAGGACTCGTCGGCCGTGAGGTTTTATATAGCAGGCCTGTAACCCTTGGGATTTTGGGGGATTTCACCGAGTCGGGTGGGAAGCTTTCGCTGGAACCTGCGAGGTTGCGCAGGAACGGGCTCATCGACGATTCATTGGCGCCACCGTTTGGCCAAAAGAACACCCCAGCGCGCTGCGCAAGCCTGCGCTGTAAGCCATCTGCGGCAGCGGGGTGACAAGACATGGGAGAGGAGGACGAAAGGCCACGTACACATACGGTTAATAATAAAATGTTTGCGATTTAATTACCTACTATACCCCCGTCCTGTTTTATAAGTATGATTTAACTAATAAAATACGAATGCATGTCGCCAAAGATTATATAGTTGGATTCGTATTTGAACATAGTACCCAATTATATAATTTTTATAACACACATTAACATTTTGTTGGTTAAATTTGAGGACAAAGTATGGCACAGAACATAAAGGGGACTATAGATCAAGAAAGAGGTAGTAGCACACGGCTGCTCTATACGCAGCGACACAACTGTCGGCCGGCTTGTAGGTGACCATTTCCTATGTGTTCAACTGCTCTATGCGTGTGGTTGCTTGCGGTTCAGGTGGCCGCGGCTCGCTCTGCTCGCGTCCTACTGCGCGCGATCTGCTCTCGTGTCCCTCCGGGTGCTCTACCCTCGTCCCTCCATGCGCACTGCCAGTGTTTGGGGCCGGCGCATGATCACGCTCGTTCATGTGCATGCGGTTGCGCCGGGCGCGGCGTGACAATGCATTTACCTGCTGCAAAAACTGCCATGCGGACATGCAGAGAATCCAGGCCTCTCGGCCGCCATTTACTCCTGCGGCCATTTACCTTCATCTCTCGCGTCACACGACACAATAAGCACACCCACGATGACACATACAAAGAGGACATCCCGCGGTTCCAATGGATATCCCCGTGGCTCCAACGGCGCTCCCAACGGCCGACGACGACAACGGCGGGTAGTTCACCACGCATCACGTAGTGGACACCCACGTGAGGGGGAAGGCCCACTCGATGATGTATACGAATGATCTGGTCTCGGTGGAGAGCTTCATCCAAACTATGGAGCAGTTCCTTGCCGAGGACAAGTACCAAGTGGTCGGCTTCGACCTCGAGTACACCATCGGTTGTGCTGGGCACGATCACAAGGTTGCCGTCACCCAGTTGTGTGTGTGACATGACTTCCTCGTCTACCACTACCACCTTGCCACAAGGCCTTGCGAGCTGTCGGTGTCAAAACCGGTGGATCTCGGGTAGGGGGTCCCGAACTGTGCCTCTATGGCGGATGGTAACAGGATGCAGGGGACACGATGTTTACCCCGGTTCGAGCCCACTTGATGGAGGTAAAACCCTATGTCCTGCTTGATTGTTCTTGATGATATGAGTATTACAAGAGTTGATCTACCACGAGATCAGAGAGGCTAAACCGTAGAAGCTAGCCTATGGTATGATTGTATGTTGTCCTACGGACTAAAACCCTCCGGTTTATATAGACATCGGAGGGGGCTTGGGTTACACAAGGTCGGTTCCAAAGGAGCAGATATGCATATCCGTATTGCCTAGCTTGCCTTCCACGCCAAGTAGAGTCCCATCTGGACACGACATGAAGTCTTCAATCTTGTATCTTCATAGTCCAACAGTCCGGAAAAAGGATATAGTCCGGCTGTCCAGAGTCCCTCTAATCCAGGACTCCCTTAGTAGCCCCCGAACCAGGCTTCAATGACGATGAGTCCGGCACGCAGTGTTGTCTTCGGCATTGCAAGGCGGGTTCCTCCTCCGAATACACCATGGAAGAGTTTGAATACAAGGATAGTGTCCGACCCTGCAAAATAAGTTACACATACCACCGTAGAGAGAATAATACTTCCACAAATCTAATCTGCTGACATGTTTCGATAGTATGACATCACTTCATGGCCCGGTTATTATTCGAACCTCTTTTCTCAACCAGCTTCGCACATGTCGCGAGGCGGTTTTCTTGATACGTCTTGTCAAAGCAGAGATCGTGTTCCCCTTATCACGGGATTCTCATCAATATGGACGTGGGTAACCCAACCGCGCCATCAATTATGGCGCCTGGGGAATAAGCGGTTTTGCCAGGCAAGTGGGGAGACTCATCGCCTCCTCCGCCCTTATAAAGGGACAAATATTTACTTTTTTCACCCACGCCTTCTTCCTTCTCGCTTACCCATTCCTGCACACTCGAGCTCTAGCGCCCAAGCTCGCGTTCTTCTTCTCAAACCACTCCAAGCATGTCTAGAGCAGGAGGCAAGTGGATGGTTTCCTCCTTCATGGAGGAAAACATCAAAAAGTTACGGGAGGCCGGATACCTACCCGCGAATATCGTGCACCGGCTGCCGAATGCGGGGCAGATCGTCCCGACGCCCGAACCCCATGGGAGGTAGTTTTTCTTACCCATTTCGTCCGTGGACTGGGATTTCCTCTCCACCCGTTTGTCCGCGGGCTCATGTTCTACTACGGGCTGGATTTTCATGATCTGGCCCCCAACTTCATCCTCAACATCTCGATGTTTATCGTCGTGTGCGAGGCCTTCCTCCGCATCAGGCCCCACTTCGGCTTATGGCTGAAAACCTTCAATGTCAAACAGAAGGTGGTGGGAGGCCAGCAAGCAGAATGCGGAGGCGCCATGGTGGGCAAGATGCCTAATGTCACCTGGCTCGCGGGTACCTACGTGAAGACCATAAAGGGGTGGCAATCGGGGTGGTTCTACATCACCGAGCCGCGCGACTCCAACTGGGTGGCGGCCCCCAAATTTCGATCCGGAATCCCCACGTGCCCACCTCCTGGAAAAAGAAGGGCCTGTCCTGGGGTTCTTCGGTAGAGCTAACCGGACTCCAAACGTGCATCCAGAACATGACGAACAAGAAAATCAAGCTCGTCAACATGGTCCAGGTTATGCTCTTCCGTCGGATCCTTCCGTGCCAACAACGGGCATTTGTTTTGTGGGAGTTCGACTCGGCCCAGCACCAGACATTGCGAGAGCTCTATGACATGACGCACGAGGACGTCTGGAGGGTGCTGTTCAAGGGCGTCGAGATGCCTCCCTCCCTCACCGAGGACCGTGGACTCAGCGCAAAGCGCCGCGCCCATCCGGTAGGCTTTTATATCTCTCAGGGTATTTATGTGCCCTGGTTTAGTTATGTGCTGGATCTAAGCTTTCATGTCATTAACAAGACTTGATAAAGACAGCGGAGCAGCTTGATTGCCCAGCCCCCCTGCCCGAAGATCCTGCAAATGCTCTTCTAACAAAGATGCTGACTCCGGCACCTTACGAGGTGCCGGAAAAGACGACCAAGAAGAAGGCCGCGGGGACCCTAAAGGGTCTCTGGCGCAAGGTTCTATCGGACTCATCATCCGATGAGTCCGACACGCACTCCTCCCACGGAAACGAGGAGGAGGAGAAAAGTTCTCCCCCAAGCCGGGGGAGACAAGAAAAGGAAGGCCGACCCATCCGGGGAGGCCGAAGGGTCCAAGAAGGGAAAGACCCTCCCTCCGGACTGTGCCACGACGGCCACCGACAACGCCAATGAGTGGCTACCCAGGGACAAGCCCCTGGAGAAGTCGTAAGTGTCCGGACACCATAGTACTTCATGGTATGTTTTATTGTACTGCCTTTGCTCATGCCGAACCTGATTATGCAGTCCGGCCCGAGCTCATCTCGACGTACCCTCGTCGAGCGGCTCTTTGGGCTCGTCGGATATGAACAGCGGTTCTCCTCCGACGGCTTCCACCCCTCGCCCTACGGACAACGCCGAGGCGGTGTCTCAAAAGGCACCGACCCAAGGGGAGGCGATCCTGGGGGCGCCTCACGGCGACCTCCAGGACCCTGGGTACCAAGGGAGAGAGGCTCCTACGGGCTTCGAGTTCTGGCCCTAGCCGGACACTGTGCCGGAACCTTCAATGGTCCCGGACTCTGGCAGGCGGTCCCCCATTAAGGGGGGCCAACCATCCATGCCGGTGTCCTCTACCCAACCAGAGGCACCAGACAACTTGCTGGAAGCACTTCACAGCACTTCCATCGATGAAGAACACCGCACTATCATGAGTGCGGTGGTCAAGAAGGTTCAGTCCGCCAAAAACGGACTGACCGAAGCTTGCGCCAGCCTCCTAACAGCCTTTGAGGTAAGCATTCAAAATATAAAACTATTACCGCATAGATAGTAGCCCCTGATGCTCTGTTCGGTGTTCGCGAAGAAAAGCCGAATAGAGTATCAAATGATAACTCAGGAGTCTAATTAGGGTATGTCTATGTGTATGTGCAGGCTTCCCTGATGGCCACTGCTGCACGTACTGCGGAGGTCTCTGCGCTGAAGCAGGCCCTGAAGCGGTCCGAGGATGAGCTCGGCCTTACCAAGGGGCAGCTCGAAGAGAGCAAAGGTAAGATATACCCCAGTTTATATAGTTAAAAAGAAGTTCGGTGTAAAGTAATAGGATCATCATGAATTTGTCAGGGGCCACGACCGAGGTGGAGACCCTGAGGAAGGCATTGTCCACGGCCGAAGACAAAGCGGCCAAAGAACGCATTGAACAGGAGAAACAAGAAGCCCGACTGGGCGAGGTGCAGCAAGAGCTCGAGGCTCTTGACAAAAGGCACGAGTCCTTGGAGCTTGACTCTAAGACGTGGGAGTCCGAGCTCGCGTAGGCGCTTGAAAGCGTCCAGAGCGCCAAGGCCGAAGCCCACAGGGCCCTCTAGGAGATTGATGCGGCAAAGAAGATAGCAGCGGGTAAGGCATTCAATATGCAAAGCAAGCATGTGAAGGAGACTTTCCTTTTTCTTACCCGAGTTTGGAGCTCTCCAGGAGTGTTTGCAGATCTTCCCTGCAGTGTGCTGGATGCCACAGAGTTTTACCGGGCTGAGGAGGGGAGCTCAACGAAGAAGTTGTTCTGGTCTCAGTATACTGGGACCAAACACCCCATGTCCTTGAGCGACCAGCTGAAGCAGTTGGTCGAACTTCACAAGGCGGCCGAACAGGCCATGAGGGGCCTTATAGTCCGGATGTGGCCTGGCGAGCCCCTGTCCGGTAGCTACTTCGGTCTGGTGAGGCGGCTGGTGGAAACCTGCCCACGGCTTGAAGTCATCAAGCGATCCGTCTACATCAAAGGTGCACGCAGAGCTTTTGCCCGGGTGAAGGTGCACTAGGCGAAGCTCGACGCCGTGAAGCTTGTGAAGGAGGGGCTGCCGGAGGGCTAGGAGCATCGCTGCCCCGAGAATTACTATGAGAGCATCCTGAAGGGTTCCCGCTTAGTGGCAGACGAGTGTGCCAAGGATGTAATTTTTGAATGAACATGCCCATGTGATCCTGTAATATGAAACGAGTTCTTTTGCGCCATGCGACGCTTTCTTAATTTAAAATATTACATTCTGTGCGGCCGTTTATAAAATCTGAGAGTTGTCCAGTCGTCGGCTTCTGCCCCCATGTAACTAGTACTGGGGTGTTCGGGGGTAAATCTGAACACTCTTACCCCAATTTTGGGTCCTTCAAGGGAGGTGCTCAGCACAACGAACAAGGCAATCAGACTATAATGATTTATCACTCTCACTTAGCCATAGAAGTCTATGATTTTAATTTTTTGGCGAAGCCCCTGGTATTCGGAGGGCCGAATTTGGGGCGCTATACATGCCTAAGACGGACAAGGTCGACTCTTCACCCGAAGTGGAAAAATTCTTTAAGGACTTGAGACCTCTCGAACAGCGACCAGTCTCTCGCCTTATCATGACAGTCGTTTTTTGGCTTTCTCTACTGAGGTGCTCTTCCGGAAGAGCCGGGACACAATCGCAGTAGTTCTCCCACCGCTACCTTAGCCGATACAGCAGAACGTAAGGTACCAAAGCATGGGAGCCGGGCAACCTAACATTTGACCTAAGACATGATTCAGAGATGATGCATATAATGCTATAAGTTCAGGGTGCCACACTATCGAAAGTGTTCGGACTTCTTGCGCCGTATTACGGGGTAAACAAGAGCCCCCGGCGTACTGACTGTACCCAAGCGTGCAGGTGCGGAATGTCGTAAATGGACATATAAGAGAAACAGAAAAACTTAAATAATGCAATGAAAGATTAATAATATGCGTTGTTATTTGAATAATACGTCGAAGCGTACTGGTACAAGTAGTGCAATAAGCATAAAGTAGGACAATTCAAAATGTCCTATCCCAAGGCAAGCTACACATAAATAGTGAAAAGCAGGTATATCAAGTATTACTAGAGACCACCTGGCGGTTCCCGTGTTCATCTTAGCTTCTTGCCGCCTTGGTTGTTGCTTCCGGATTGTGTCTAGCAATCGGACTGCCGGAAAGGGCTTCCGAAGGGTTAGGCCCTAAAAGAGAAAAGGAATGTCAAAGGTATACAGCCCCTGGTGTGGTTAAGCCACAATGCGGGGTGTGTCCTGATTGTGCCCCTGCCTATGTCCATGGTATTTTCAATGCGTAGTTATGTACGTGCGGCACGAATTTCGTCGCTGCACTGGGACTGGGACGGGGGCCGGATTGCTAGGCGAGCGTAGATCGCGCCAGGCGTTCCTGTTGTAGATTGTTCCGGACTCACTTGAAGGTGTCCGGGGGATGTAATGCCGAATGAGTGGTTTGTCTGAACAGGCTGCTTTGTGCCTCTATTGCATGGGCCGCAGTGTGTTGTTCCGTACGGAGTGAGCGTTCTGTGTTTCCATTTACTTTTATGACCCCGCGAGGTCCTAGCATCTTGAGCTTGAGGTATGCGTAATGCATCACTGCATTGAATTTTGCAAATGCTGTCCGTCCGAGCAGTGCATGATAGCCACTGCAAAACGGGACGATGTCGAAGATTAACTCTTTGCTTCGGAAGTTATCCAGTGATCCGAAGACTACTTCCAGTGTGATTGAGCCTTTGCAATGGGCCTCTACACCTGGGATGACGCCTTTAAAGGTGGTTTTGCTAGGTTTGATCCTTGAGGGATCGATACCCATTTCTCGCACTGTGTCCTGATAAAGCAGGTTCAAGCTGCTGCCGCCATCCATAAGGACTCGAGTGAGGTGAAATCCGTCAATGATGGGGTCTAGGACCTGTGCGGCGGATCCGCCATGACGGATGCTAGTGGGGTGGTCCCTGCGATCGAAGGTGATCGGACAAGCAGACCATGGGTTGAACTTCGGGGCGACGGGCTCCATCGCGTAGACGTCCCTTAGTGCACGCTTCCGCTCCCTCTTGGGAATGTGGGTTGCACATATCATGTTCACCATCTTCACTTGTGGGGGAAACCCCTTTTGTCCTCCTGGGTTCGGCGGCCGGGGCTCCTCCTCGTTATCGCTATGCAGCCCCTTGTCCTTGTTTTCGGCATTTAACTTGCCGGCCTGCTTGAATACCCAGCATTCTCTGTTGGTGTGATTGGCTGGCTTGTCAGGGGTGCCGTGGATTTGACATGAGAGATCCAGTATGCAATCCAGACTGGACGAAGCCGGAGTATTTCTTTTGAATGGCTTTTTCCGCTAACCAGATCTAGAGCCTTTGAATCCGGCATTGACTGCCGTATCTTTGGTGTTATCGCCATTATTGCGGCGCTTTGGTCTATTACGACGCTGCCTACCGTTAACTTCTTTGGTATCCGAGGTATCCAGATTCCTTGATGTGTTTTTGCTGCAAGCCAGCCAGCTGTCCTCGCCCGTGCAAAAGCGGGTCATGAGTGTTGTGAGGGCTGCCATAGATTTCGGCTTCTCCTGGCCAAGGTGGCGGGCGAGCCACTCATCGCGGATGTTATGCTTGAATGCCGTTAGGGCTTCTGCATCCGGACAGTCTACAATTTGATTTTTCTTAGTCAGGAACTGTGTCCAGAATTGTCTGGCCGATTCCCCTGGCTGCTGGGTTATGTGGCTCAAGTCATCAGCATCCGGTGGCCGCACATAAGTGCCTTGGAAGTTGTCAAGAAATGCATCTTCCAAATCCTCCCAACTACCGACGGAATCTACTGGCAAGCTATTCAGCCAATGCCGAGCTGGTCCTTTGAGTTTTAGTGGGAAGTACTTGATGGCATGTAGATCGTCACCGCGAGCCATGTGGATGTGGAGGAAATCCTCAATCCATACATCGGGATCTGTTGTGCCGTCGTATGATTCGATATTTATGGGTTTGAAACCCTTCGGGAATTCATGATTCATAACTTCATTAGTGAAGCATAGGGGGTGTGCGGCACCTCTGTGCCGGGCTATATCCCGACGTAGTTCGTATGAGTCTTGTCTGCTGTATTCGGCCCGGACGGATTTACTCTTGGTGTATCCGACGCGATGATCATCGTCCCGTGTGGGCGCACATGTTCGTGTCCCATATATTGACCTTATGATTTTTGCCTTACTGTCCAAGATGTCTCGCAGGTCCTTTGTGTTGCCCCAGCCCTTAGTATCTTTGACTGAGTGGCGACGGGGTGCAGACTGAACTTTAGGCTGAAATGCCTCTCTGGCTCGGCCGCGTAGTGGCCGGTCAGCCGCATCGTACACTGGTGAATGAGGTTTCAATGCTTCCTCCTCGAGGTGAGGTAGCAACCTGCGTTTTGGGTAACTCTTCGACGGGCGCTCGAGTTCATGCTCCTTGGCCGCAAGGACTTTGGTCCATCTGTCTGCTAGCAAGTCTTGATCAGCTTGAAGCTATTGATGTTTCATTTTTATGCTATTTACCATGGCCATAAGCCGACACTTGAAGCGCTCTTGCTCAACGGGGTCCTCAGGCACGATAAACTCGTCGTCGCCGAGGCTCACCTCGTCTTCGGAGAGAGGCATGTAATTGTCCTCCTCCGGTTCTCCATCTGCTGCCTGCTCTGGAGGGCTAGCTTGTTCGTCCTCTAGCTCTTCACCGTGCTGGAGGGGATTGTGGTTGTCTTTGGCGCTATCCGGAGTGTTATTATCTCCTGTGCCGGTATCATTGCTCTTGTTGTGGCGGGACTTAGAGCAGCGCCGCTGACGTTGGCGCTTGGGTTGCTTCTTGGAGGGGCCATCCTCCGCTTTCTCATCGCCATTGGCTTCTTTGGGGGTGTCCGTCCACCATATATATATATATCATATGATGAGGTGGCGGTCCAGTGCCTCGAGGGCGGTGGATCCTGTTCGTCTCCGGCTTCGTTGTCCATACCATCGAAGTCTTCGGAGCCGAAGTCGAGCATGTCGGTTAAGTCGTCGCAGTGGCTACTAAGTGGGTGGTGGGTGGGCAGCGAATTTCTTCGTCGTCCGCATCCCATTCTAGCCGGACATAGTTTGGCCAAGGTTCTCCTGACAGGGAGAGAGACCTTAATGAATTTAGCACATCTCCAAAAGGTGAGTGCTGAAAGATATCCGCGGAGGTGAACTCCATGATCGGCGCCCAGTCAGACTCGACGGGCACGGATATGAGCGGCTCGGAGTCCATGGCTGAAGATGAATCCAGTGGTTCGGCGACACGGCTCTCGTAAGGGGTGAAGTCAGTATCCGGCTCTATCTCCGCTGAGAGTGCGACCTCCATGGTGGGGTCCATCCCTCTGCTCTGGGATGGCGCGACTTGCTCCAGATAAAAAGCCGGAGTAGCTGCGGATGCGATCTCCCAAATAATGTCCGATGGTAGAGTTATGTCTTGCTCGTCGTGACTGCGCGGCGCGTCCGGCATGGGCTCGAATTCGTCGAAGATCAAGTCTCCGCGGATACCGGCCGTGTAGTTCAAGTTTCCAAATCTGACCTGATGGCCAGGGGCGTAGCTCTCAATCTGCTCCAGATGGCCAAGCGAATTGACCCGTAGTGCCAAGCCGCCGAATATGAAGATCTGTCCAGGGAGGAAAGCCTCACCCTGGACCACATCGCTAGCGATGATCGAAGGAGCCATCGAGCCTTATGGTGACGACACAGTGGAACTCTCAATGAAAGCACCAATGTCGGTGTCAAAACTGGCGGATCTCGGGTAGGGGGTCCTGAACTGTGCGTCTAAGGCAGATGGTAACATGAGGTAGGGGACACGATGTTTACCCAGGTTCGGGCCCTCTTGATGGAGGTAAAACCCTATGTCCTGCTTGATTGTTCTTGATGATATGAGTATTACAAGAGTTGATCTACCACAAGATCAGAGAGGCTAAACCCTAGAAGCTAGCCTATGGTATGATTGTCTGTTGTCCTACGTACTAAAACCCTCCGGTTTATATAGACACCGGAGGCGGCTAGGGTTACACAAGGTTGGTTACAAAGGAGGAGATATGCATATCCATATTGCCTAGCTTGCCTTCCACGCCAAGTAGAGTCCCATCCGCACACGGGACAAAGTCTTCAATCTTGTATCTTCATAGTCCAACAGTTCGGCCAAAGGATATAGTCCGGCTACCCGGAGACCCCCTAATCCAGGACTCCCTCACGAGTGTTTCTCCAGGTTTACCAACAGCTCCGACTACAGTTTCCCTACGGTGGACACCACTAACGCTCTAAAAGCAATCAAGGTTTCGGTCTTGAAATTCCCGAATCTTGTCAACATCCAGCACCACTACAAGGTCTAGGGCAGCGACAAAAACAAACTGAACTCCCTGGTTGACCTCACCTCGGCCATCATCGACCCCTACTACATGAAGGTGAAGAATGAGAGCAAGAAGGACAAGAATGCCTGGCACTGTGTGTTGCATGAGAGACTGGATGAACAACATGTAAAGTACGTGGCCAAGAACGCGTACACAAGCTATGAGATGTACAGGAGGATCGTTGACATGAGGAAGTGTGTCGGTGTCAAAACCGGCGGATCTCGGGTAGGGGGTCCCGAACTGTGCGTCAAGGCCGGATGGTAACAGGAGACAAGGGACACGATGTTTTTACCCAGGTTTGGGCCCTCTCGATGGAGGTAATACCCTACTCCTGCTTGATTAATATTGATGATATGGGTAGTACAAGAGTAGATCTACCACGAGATCAAGGAGGCTAAACCCTAGTAGCTAGCCTATGGTATGATTGTTGTGTATGGAGTTGATTGCCTACGGACTACAACCCTCCGATTTATATAGACACCGGATAGGGTTAGGGTTACATAAAGTCGGTTACAATGGTAGGAGATCTTGAATATCCGCATCGCCAAGCTTGCCTTCCACGCCAAGGAAAGTCCCATCCGGACACGGGACGAAGTCTTCAATCTTGTATCTTCATAGTCCAGGAGTCCGGCTGAAGGTATAGTCCGGCTACCCGAACACCCCCTAATCCAGGACTCCCTCAGTAGCCCCTGAACCAGGCTTCAATGACGACGAGTCCGGCGCGCAAATTGTCTTCGGCATTGCAAGGCGGGTTCCTCCTCCAAGTCCTTCGTAGAAGATTGTAAACACCAAGAGTAGTGTCCGACTCTGCAAAATAAGTTTCCACATATTGCCATAGAGAGAATAATATTGACACAAATCAAACCTGCCGACGTATTCCGCAATGCGTCATCACACTATGGCCAAGTCCTTTACTCGAATCGTTTTTACTTTTCCACCTCAGCGTGTTTTGCGAGGCGGTTTCCTTGGCACGTCTTGTCAAAGCAGAGATCATGTACCCCCTTTACGGGATTCTCATGAATACGGACGTGGGTAACCCAACCGCGCCATTTATCACGACGCTTGGGAGGCAAGCGAGTTTTACTAGGCTGGTGGGGACGCACAACCGCATCCGCCCATATAAGGGGATAAGGATCCACCCTTTTACCTACGCCTTCTTCCTCTTTTGCCTATCCATCTTCTGCGTACTCGAGCTCCAGCGCCCAAGCCCGCACTTCCCACCTCAACCTTCTCCAGCAATGTCCGGAGCGGGAGGCAAGTGGATGGTCTCCTCCGTCACGGAGGGCCATGTCAAAAAGCTAAGGAAGGCCGGATACTTGTCCAAAGACATCGCGCACCGGCTTCCCGAGGAGGGGCAGCTTCTCCCCACCCCAAGGCCCCATGAGAGGGTAGTATTCCTTCCCCACTTCCTCCGTGGACTGGGTTTTCCACTCCACCCATTTTTCCAGGGGATCATGTTTTACTATGGCCTGGATTTCCACGATCTGGCCCCGAACTTTGTCCTCAACATCTCGGCGTTTATCGTCGTGTGCGAGGCCTTCCTCCGCATCCGCCCCCATTTCAGCCTCTGGCTCAAGACCTTCAATGTCAAGCCCAAGGTGGTCCGCGGCCGCCAGGCGGAATGCGGAGGCGCCATGGCGGGCAAGATGGCCAACGTCCTATGGCTCGAGGGCTCCTTTGTGGAGACCCTGAAGGGGTGGCAATCGTGGTGGTTTTACATCACCGAGCCACGCGATCTGAAATGGATCGCAACCCCCGAGTTCCGATCCGGACCCCCCACGCGGCTTATGTCCTGGAAAGAGACAGGCCTGTCGTGGGGCGACAAAAAAGAGGTGACCGGACTGCAGACATGCATCCAGTCCCTGGTGAGCAAGCCGATCAAGCTCGTCAATGTAGTCCAGGTTATGCTCGTCCACCGGATCCTCCCGTGTCAACAACGGGGCTTTAATCTGTGGGAGTTCAACCCGGCGCAGAACCAAACCCTTAACAGGCTCTTCGACACGACGTATGAAGACGTCTGGAAGGAGCTAACCAAAGGCGCCGAGGCTCCCACATCCGCTTCCGAGGACCGCGGATATAGCTCGCAGCATCACGCTAGCGAGGTAAGCTATTTTCACCTTTTACAGGATGTTAAGTTTTTTCATAGTTTGACTCTATGCGGGATCTAAGCTCCCTTACCTTTGACAGGCTTGGCGGGCGAAGTCCAGATCGATTAACTGTCCGGCTCCATTGCCCGAAGACCCAGCCCCCGCTCTACTAGTGAAGCTGCTGGTTCCGGCACCTTATGTGGTACCGGAGAAGAAGGCCAAGAAGAAGAAGGCCACAGGGACTCGAAAGAGTTCCCGGCATATGGTGGTGTCGGACTCGTCGTCCGACGAGTCCGAGACGCACTCCCCCCGTGAAGACGAGGAGGAGGAAGAAGAAACCTCTCCCCCCCAGCGGGGGGAGGAGAGAAGAGGAAGGCCGCCCCAACGGGGGAGGCCGAGGGGTCTAGGAAAAGGAAGACCCCTCCGCCGGACTACGCCCCCAACGCCGAAGAGGGCAAAGAGGAGTGGCCAAACAGGGCCAAGCGTCCGGCGAAATCGTAAGTTCGGATATCAGAATAACTCATGATGTTCCTTTGTTGCACAACTTTCCCTAATCTCGAGCATTATTATGCAGCCCACCCCAGGCCAAACTCAATGAGTCGTCGAGCGGCTCCCTGGATTCATCGGACGTGAACTCAATTCCGCCCACTATCTCCCCCCGCACTGCGGACGACGCCGAAGTGGCATCGCAACGAGCTCCGGGGCAGGAGGAGGTGGTCCTGGAGGAGCCACAGGGCGACCTCCCGGACCCCAGGAGTAAAGGGGACAAGACCCCCCAGGGCTCCAAGTCCGGCTTTGTGCCGGACACCGCGCCGGAATCTTCAACAGTTCCGGACTGCGGTAGGCGAACTCCTTCCAAGAGAATCAAGCCTTCTGAGCCGGCGGCCTCCGTCCAACCGGAGGTGCCGGACAATCTGCTCGAGGTGCTTGACGGCGCCTCCATCGACGAGGAGCACCGTACTATTATGAGTACGGTGATCCAGAAGGTTCAGTCCGCCAAGAGCGGACTGAGTGAAGCTTGCGCTAGCCTCCTAACGGGCTTCGAGGTCAGTAAAAATATGTAAAAATATACCCGCATAGACAGTAGCCCCTGATGCTCTGTTTGGCGTTCAGAAAGAAAAGCCGAATAGAGGATCTAGTAAATTTCGCAGGAGTCTAACAATAAAGAGTCAATATGCGTGTGCAGGCTTAACTGCTATCCACCACCGCACTGACTGCGGAGGTGGGTGTCCTGAAACAGGACCTCAAGCGGACCGAGCAAGAGCTCGGCCTTGCCAAGCGGCAGCTCGAGGAAAAAGAAGGTAGGAAATACCTTACAGAAAAAGTGCCTATAGAGAGGCGTGATTGCAAAAAAATAACAAGATTGTACTGCTTATTATAGGGGCCACGACTGAGGTGGCGACCCTCAAGCAGGTGCTGTCCGAGGCCGAAAAGAAAAGGGCCATGGAGCGCACCGAGCGAGAGAAACTTGGGGCTCAGGTCAGCGAGGTGCAGCAAGAGCTTCAGGCTCTCATGAAAAAACATGAGAGTTTGGAGCTTTAGTCAAAGACCCAAGCGTCCGAGCTCGCGGCGGCCCTTGAGACTGCCAAGTCTGCCAAGGCCGAAGCCCAAAAGGCCCTCCAAGAGTTGGAGGAGATTAAGAAGATAGCAACGGGTAAGGCATTCTTTATGCAAAGCAGAAATATAAAAGTAAACTACTTGTTACTTACCCGAATCCGGAGTTCTCCAGGGGCATTCGCAGATCTTCCCCGCAGTGTATCCGACGCCGCCGCATTCTACCGAGCTGGAGAGGGCAGCTCGACGGAGAAGGTGTTCTGGTCTCAGCATGCTGAGGCCGGACACCCTGTGCCCTTGAGCGACCAGCTGAAACAGCTGGTCGAGCTCCACAAGGCGGCCGAACAGGCCATGAAGGGCTTCATAGTTTGGTTGTGGCCCGGAGAGGCCCTGCCTGGGAGCTACTTCGGGCTGGTGCGACGGTTGGTGGAGGCCTGTCCAAGGCTCGAGGTCATCAAGCGCTCCATCTGCATCGAAGGTGCCTGTCGGGCCCTTGCCCGTCCAAAGGTGCACTGGGGTAAGCTGGACGATGAGAAGCTTGTGAAGGACGGGCCGCCGCCGGGGAAGGAGCATCGCAAGCCCGAGAACTATTACAAGGATGTTCTCGCGGGTGCCCGCCTTGTGGCGGATGAATGTACCAAGGATGTAATTTTTGAATAAACTCGCTCGTTTTTATCCTGTGCGCTGAAAACTTGTTCATAGGCGCTTAAGCAATGCTTGTTGAATTTAAAATATTATTTTCTGTGCGGCCGTTTATCAAAAAATTGAGAGATGGCCAGTCGTCGGCTTCTGCCCCCATGCCACTAGTGCTGGGGTGTTCGGGATAAACCTGAGCGCTTTTTTCCCATAGTTGGGTCCTTCGAGGGAGGCGCTCAGCACAACGAACCAGGCAATCAGACTATAATGCTTGAACACTCTCACTTAGCCATAGAACTTTATAATTTTAAATTTCAGCGAAGCCCCTAGTTTGGAAGACCGAGTTCGGGGCGCTATCCACGCCTTGGCCAGACAAATCCGGCTCCTGACTCGAAGCGGCATAAGTCTTTAGGGACTCGAAAAAACCTCTCGAACAGCGACCGGTCTCTCGCCTCATCATGACAGTCAGTTTTTGCTTTCTCCACTGAGGTGCTTAACCCAGCTCAACCGGGGCACAATCGCAGTGGTTCTCCTAGTGCTACCTTAGCCGATATAGCGGAACGTAAGGCACCAAAACATAGGAGCCAGGCAAACCCAACTATTGACCCAAATCATGATTCGGAGCCGATGCATATAGTGCTATAAGTTCGGGGTGCCACACTTGTGAAAGTGTACGGACTTCTCACACCATATTAAAGGGTACTGAAGCCCCTGGCGTACTTGCCGTACCACAGTGTACGGGTGCAACATGTCATTAATGAACATATATAAAAGAGAGTAATGCAGAAAATAGATAAAAGCTATGCACTGTTTATATAAAGGCTATTTATCAAAGCCGAACGATACAAATAGTGCGGTAAGCAAAAGATATTGGACTATTCAGTATGTCATGACCGGGGGCAGGCCGCGGAATTGTATTTAAAACAGGTATACCGCTCGTAATAGAGACCACCTGGGAGTTCCATAGTGCGGCATGGCTTGTCTGCCTCCCTGGATCTTGCATCGTTTGTGCGGCAGTCGAATTGCCGAACAGGTCGTCCGAAGTATGGAGTCCTGAAGGTAAGAAAAAAAAAATGAAAAAGAGAATCCGGCAGCCCCTAGTACGTTTTAAGCCGTATTCTGGGTGTGCATTTATTGTGCCCCTTCCCCTGTGCCCATGGTATTTCAAGGGCGTAGTTATGTACGCGAGGTACTGGTTTCGCTATGTCGCGATAGCTGGGGTTGGGGCCGCATTGCTACGCTTGCTCAGAGTGTGCCAGGCGGTCCTGCTGTGGGTTACTCCGGGCACGCTTGGCAGTGTCTGGCTTTTGAATGGACGGACTGGAGAATTGCCTGAGAAGGCTACTTCGTACCTCCGCTGCGAGAGCCACCATATGCTCCTCCGTATGGAGGGAGCGTTCGGTGTTTCCATTGACCGTAATTACTCCTCGAGGGCCTGGCATCTTGAGCTTGAGATATGCGTAGTGCGGCACCGCATTGAACTTTGCAAATGCGGTTCGTCCGAGCAGGGCGTGATAGCCACTGCGAAACGGGACTATATCGAAGATTAACTCTTCGCTTCGGAAATTGTCAGGGGATCCGAAGACCATGTCAAGTGTTACTGAGCCTGTACAGTTGGCTTCTACACCTGGTATAACGCCTTTAAAGGTCGTTCTTGTGGGCTTAATCCTTGAGGGATCTATGCCCATTTTCCGCACTATATCCTGATAAAGCAGGTTCAGGCTACTGCCGCCGTCCATGAGGACTCTTGTGAGATGAAATCCGTCGATGATTGGGTCGAGGACCAATGCGGCGAAGATGCCATGATGGATGCTAGTGGGATGGTCCCTTCGATCAAAAGTGATCGGGCAGGAGGACCATGGGTTGAACTTTGGGGCGACTGGCTCTATCGCGTATACGTCCCGTAGCACACGCTTCCGCTCCCGCTTGGGAATGTGGGTTGCGTATATCATGTTCACCGTCCACTTGTGGGGGAAAGCCCTTCTGTCCATTGTTGTTCGGCGGCTTGGGCTCCTCGTCGTCGCTGTGCAGCCCCTTGTCTCTGTTTTCGGCCCTTAACTTGCCTGCCTGCTTGAACACCCAACAATCCCTGTTAGTGTGATTGGCTGGCCTTTCAGGGGTGCCATGCATCTGGCACAAGCGATCGAGTATTCGATCCAAACTGGACGGGCCCTGAGTATTCTTTTTGAATGGCTTTTTCCGCTGACCGGATTTATAGCCTTTGAATCCGGCATTGACTGCCGTGTCTTCATTGCTGTCGCTGTTAACGCGGCATTTTTGCTTATTCCGACGTGTCCTACCACTTTTGTCCTTGGTATCCGAATTACTAGGGTTCTTTGATAAGTTGTTACTGCGAGCTAGCCAGCTGTCTTCTCCCGTGCAAAACCGGGTCATGAGTGTCATGAGGGCTGCCATGGATTTCGGCTTTTCCTGTCCCAGGTGCCGGGCAAGCCACTCGTCGCGAATGTTATGCTTGAAGGCTGCTAGGGCCTCTGCGTCCGGACAGTCGACTATTTGGTTTTTCTTTGTTAGGAACCGTGTCCAGAATTGTCTGGCCGATTCCTCTGGATGCTGAATTATGTGGCTTAAGTCGTCGGCATCCGGCGGTCGCACGTAAGTGCCCTGGAAGTTGTCGAGGAATGCGGCTTCCAGGTCCTCCCAAGAACCGATTGAGTCTGCTGGCAAGCTGTTAAGCCAATGCCGGGCCGGTCCTTTAAGTTTGAGCGGGAGGTATTTGATGGCGTGTAGATCATCGCCGCGTGCCATGTGGATGTGAAGGAGATAATCCTCGATCCATACCGCCGGGTCTGTTGTGCCATTGTATGATTCGATGTTTACGGGTTTGAAACCCTCTGCGATTTTATGATCCATTACTTCATTCGTGAAGCATAGCGGGTGTGAGGCGCCTCTGTACTGGGCTATATCACGACGTAGCTCGAAAGCGCTATGTCTGTTGTGTTCGGCCCGGCCGGATTTGTTGTATCCGGAGTGAAGATCATTGTCACATGCCGTAGGGCGCCTGCGCGATCCGTAGATCGATCTTGTTTATCTTGCCTTATCCTCCAGTATGTCTCGTAGGTCGGGTGCATTTTCCCGTGCCTTAGTTGAGCGGCGTCGGGGCATGGCTTGGGTGGAGGGCCGAGGGGCCTCTCTGTTGCGGCCGCGAGGTGGTCGGTCTGCCATGTCATGCACTGGTGATGTAGGTGCTTCCTCCTCTGATCGGGGTAGCGGCCTGCGCTTCGGGTAACTCTTGGAGGGGCGTTCGAGTTCATACTCTTCGGCCGTAAGGACTTCAGCCCATCTATCAGCTAGCAAATCTTGGGCAGCTTTAAGTTGTTGCTACTTTTCTTGAGGCTGCTTGCCGTGGCTAAAAGGCTGCATTTAAAACGCTCTTGTTCGGCGGGGTCTGATGGTATGACGAATTCGTCGTCATCGAGGCTTGCCTCGTCTTCGGAGGGAGGCGTATAGTTATCATCCTCGACCTCTCGGTCTGCCGCTCTCTCATGAGGGCTGGCTTCTCCATCTTCCTGTGCCGAATCTTGCTGAGGTGGGTGTTCTTCGGTGTTATCCAGGGTAGTATTATCTCCCATGCCGGAATCACCGTTTTTGCTTTGGCGGGATTTAGAGCGGCGCCGCTGATGCCGGCGCTTCGGCTGTTTCTTGGGGGCGTCATCCCCCACTGTTCCATCGCCATCTCCATCTTTTGGAGTATCCACCATATATATGTCATATGACGAGGTGGCCTTCCAGCACCCTACAGGTGCTGGTTCCTGTTCGTCTCCTACATCATCGTCCATGCCGTCGATGTCTTCGGAGCTGAAGTCAAGCATGTCGGTTAGATCGTCGACAGTGGCTGGTGGGTGGGCTTTGAATTTCCTTATCGTCCGTATCCCACCCTCGCTGACCGTAGTCCGGCCAGGGCTCTCCTGATAAAGAGAGAGACTTAAGAGAGTTCAGGATGTCGCCAAAAGGAGAATGCTGAAAGATGTCTACGGCGGTGAACTCCATTATCGGCGCCCAATCGGATTCGATTGGCAGGGGCGCGGGGGGTTCGGAGTCCGGGGAGGAGTCCTGATCCTCGAAGTCACGGGCCATGCGGAGTGCGGGGCTGGAGTTCGGCTCGATCACCTCTGAGATCGCAGCCCCTGAGGAAGTGTCTAACCGCTGATCCTCGATCGGCGCAGTATGCTCCGAATCAATGGTCGAAACCGATGCGTATGCGGCCTCCAAGGCGCTATTCGGTGGCAGAGCTATATCAAGCCCATCGAGACAGTGCGGCGCGCTTGGCTGTGGCTCGAATCCATCGAAGATCAAGTCCCCGTGGATGTCAGCCGTGTAGTTTAGGCTTCCAAACCTGACTTGATGGCCAGGGGCGTAGCTTTTGATCTGCTCCAGGTGGCCGAGTGAATTGGCCCGCAGAGCGAAGCCGCCGAAGACGAAGATCTGTCTGGGGAGAAAATTTTCACCCTGGACCGTATCGTTGTTGATGATCAAAGGAGCCATCGGGCCTAAAGGCGACGACACAGAGGAACTCTCAATGAAAGCACCAATGTCGGTGTCAAAACCGGCGGATCTCGGGTAGGGGGTCCCGAACTGTGCGTCAAGGCCGGATGGTAATAGGAGACAAGGGACACGATGTTTTTTACCCAGGTTCGGGCCCTCTCAATGGAGGTAATACCCTACTCCTGCTTGATTAATATTGATGATATGGGTAGTACAAGAGTAGATCTACCACGAGATCAAGGAGGCTAAACCATAGAAGCTAGCCTATGGTATGATTGTTGTGTATGGAGTTGATTGCCTATGGATTACAACCCTCCGGTTTATATAGACATCGGATAGGGTTAGGGTTACACAAAGTCGGTTACAATGGTAGGAGATCTTGAATATACGCATCGCCAAGCTTGCCTTCCACGCCAAGGAAAGTCCCATCCGGACACGAGACGAAGTCTTCAATCTTGTATCTTCATAGTCCAGGAGTCCGGCTACCCGAACACCCCCTAATCCAGGACTCCCTCAAAGTGTCTTCTTCCTGCCCCAGACGAGGGATCGAGCGGCAGAGCAGTGGTGGGAGCGTCACAAGAAGTAAATGACTAGACAATCGTTTCTCCTACTTTAGAATGCATGCAATTGTTTATTAAGGTGTCTGCGAATGATTTGTATAGTCACTTATGTAATTGGATGTTTGTTTCAGTTATATATATATATACATGTTATTCTTCTGTATATAGAGCAAATCACACAGCTTATTAGTAGCAATCGTCTGTATTATTACTGGTCTTCACACACATTTCTGATTACAGACCTGTTTGCCGTGTATCACACACATCTTGTTCAGTTGAACCGTTTCCATTGTGTTTCCTAATCACACACAGTTCATCATAGTGAACTGTATGATGTATATCGCACACACCTTCATCTGGCTTCCCATTTCTTTTGTTCCTCCTCATTGCAAATAGTTAACTGAACTGAACCGTATGCCCTGCATCGCACACGCAACTAAAATCCGAACCGTGTTTGATGCATCCGTCACCGCGAACGTTTTGCACCTTTTTTGATAGTTTTTTACACCACCATATGCGATTATGGCATCGCACACAGTTTCGCCAAAGGGTCTCTGGTCGTCTTGTCGCGTTTGGACCATCCTGCAGTAGTGGACGCCAGAAATTGGCAAATGGATGTGATAAAAATATGATAGATGGGATAAATAGATCTCGAATAAAATAAAGTGCAGAAAGGTATTTTTGGTCTAATAGATCTGAAAATAAAAGCAAAGGAAAATAGATCACAAAGGCAAATATAATAAAAAAGAGACCCGGGGGTCGTAGGTTTCACTAGTGGCTTCTCTCAA
Organism: Triticum dicoccoides; assembly: GCF_002162155.2. NCBI lineage: Eukaryota > Viridiplantae > Streptophyta > Magnoliopsida > Poales > Poaceae > Triticum > Triticum dicoccoides. The sequence goes on along the minus strand of NC_041392.1, from coordinate 313,914,104 downwards.
GAAAAATAGAAAATGGTGGGTAAACAAATTACTGTTGGGCAATGATACGTCTCCAACGTATCTATAATTTTTGATTGTTCCATGCTATATTATATTCTATTTTGGACATTATTGGGTTTTATTATACACTTTTCTATTATTTTTGGGACTAACCTATTAACCGGGGGCCCAGCCCAGAATTGCTGTTTTTTGCCTATTTTAGTGTTTTGCAAAAAAAATAATATCAAACGGAATCCAAACGGAATGAAACCTTCGGGAACGTGATTTTCGGAACGAACATGATCCAGAGGACTTGGACCCTACATCAAGCAATCAACGAGGAAGGACGAGGTAGGGGACGCGCCTACCCCCCCTAGGCGCGCCCTCCACCCTCGTGGGCCCCCTGTTGCTCCACTGACATACTCCTTCCTCCTATATATACCTACGTACCCCCAAACTACCAGATACGTAGGCAAAACCCTAATTCCACCGCCATAACTTTCTGTATCCATGAGATCCCATCTTGGGACCTTTTTTGGAGCTCCGCCAAAGGGGGCATCGATCACGGAGGGCTTCTACATCAACACCATAGCCCCTCCGATGAAGTGTGAGTAGTTTACTTCAGACCTACGGGTCCATAGTTATTAGCTAGATGGATTCTTCTCTCTTTTTGGATCTCAATACAAAGTTCTCCCCCTCTCTTGTGGAGATCTATTCAATGTAATCTTCTTTTATGGTGTGTTTGTTGAGACCGATGAATTGTGGGTTTATGATCAAGTTTATCTATGAATAATATTTGAATCTTCTCTGAATTCTTTTATGTATGATTGGTTATCTTTGCAAGTCTCTTTGAATTATCAGTTTGGTTTGGCCTACTAGATTAATCTTTCTTGCAATGGGAGAAGTGCTTAGCTTTGGGTTCAATCTTGCGGTGTCCTTTCCCAGTGACAGTAGGGGCAACAGGGCACGTATTGTATTTTTGCCATCGAGGATAACAAGATGGGGTTTATATCATATTGCATGAGTTTATCGGTCTACATCATGTCATCTTGCTTAAAGCATTACTCCGTTCTCTTGAACTTAATACTCTAGATGCATGCTGGATAGCAGTCGATGTGTGGAGTAATAGTAGTAGATGCAGGCAGGAGTTGGTGTACTTGTCTCGGACGTGATGCCTATCACTAAAAAAAATACACTTCCGTGATGATACGTGTTTGTCACAGTAGGTCGCTTTTTTTGTCATGCATGTACACCCATGACAAATTTATGATAGAATCAAGATAGTCATACCTGTGTTGTCGTAGAAGTGTTCCATGACATTACCAAAATTATCATCACGGAAGTGTCCACTTCCATGATGATAAATCGCGCGTCACAGAAGTGCTTTCTTCAAGGGTGACCGACACGTGGCATCCACCGTAACGGAACGCCGTTAAGCTATCGGGTCGGGTTTTGGATCCAATAACCCGTTAACAGCCCCGACCAATGGGAAATTTCCACGTGTAAAATTCTTAATGGCCGGACGAAACACATGTCAGCTCATTAGTGGGTCAGATAGGCGCCTATGATACGTCGACACGTGGCACGGCCCAACAGAGGCCCATTCCTGTGTAAATGTCGGCCCGTTTGACTTGGTCAAAAGCTGGCGGGTCGGCCCATGGAAAGCCTGTTAACGGCCTGTTCAAATATAGCCCATTTACAGCCCGCTAACCCAAGGCCCGTTACGCCCCATCCGAATTAGGCCCAGTAGCGGCATATGGGCCATCCAATATGATTCCAGCCCGTTTTCACTTCTGGCCCATGTATGGCCCATGACGTCTTTCGGCCCATATGAGGCCCTATGTAACTCTTGGCCTACTAACGGCCCGTGGTGAAACTGGCCCGTAATGAACAGTGTATCACTTTACACCCATTAACGGTCCGTGGTGAAACTGGCCCGTGATGAACAGTGTATCACTTTATACCCATTGACGGCCCGTTATTCCATTGGGCCATTTCCAGCCCATGTTATCTTTCGGCCTTCTCAGAGCCCATTTATTCTTGGGCTCATTTCCAGCATTCGTTTACTTATGGCCCGTTACTATCATTTTCTGCTTGTGGGCCAAATTCAGCCCGTGGTTACAGTCGGCCCGTTTGTGGTCCGTTAATTCGTTGGGCCGTTTTCATAGCGTCATCAAATACGGCCTATTAACGATGGCCCGTTATGGTCGGCCCATGAACGGACGATTCCAACTCTAGCCCGTTTACGGCCATAATGAGGCCTGTTATTGGCCCATGTTTAGCCAATCGATCATACGGCCCGTATAAGGCCCATTGATGATACGGCCCGTAGAAGGCCCATTGTTTCTATGGCCCGTAGAAGGCCCATTGTTTCTACGGCCCATAGAAGGCCTACTGTTTCTACAGCCCGTAGAAGGCCCACTGTTTCTATGGCCCGTACGAGGCCCAGTGTCACTATAGTAAATATTAGCCCATGGTTATTGTGGCCTAGTTTTAAAAAATAGGTTATTTCAGCCACTAGCAAACCGTGGAAAAAGAACTGCACTAACTACAAGCAAACAAATAAACAAAACAAGGAAATAAATAAGCGAGCAACTTATGCTAGGCTATCACGGCTGTTACACATATTACATCCACTGGGCATCAAAGTTCGCCACCAGTGCAAATATAGGGAACACACCAGCATATAAACGCCGCAGCAAAACAAGTCTAGAACTGAATCCACTTCAGAAGAGCTCAAGATACAATATCCTGGGTACCCATAATGCTGGCAAGATGCTTAGCAAGCTTATTAACTTTCTCTTGTTTGGTGCTTAAATCCTCCAGCGCTTGCTATTGCACAAGAAAGTACGCATCTGAATTCTGCAAGGACTTCCTCAGTCCTTCGGCTTCTTGCCGCAGCACAGCTGACTGATGCCTTTCAGCTTGTAGCTGAGACTGAAGAAGCCGAAGTGATTCAGGCAGCGAGTTGGAAGAGCTTGTGCCAGCGGTACTGGCCAGTAACTCGAACACTACATCAACGCAGGACTGTGGGGTTTTCTCACTGTCTACAAGATTGTTTTTATCACCTTTCTTGGAGACTAACAGGGTTGTCTCACTATCTTGAACCTTATCTACATTACTTTCTCTACCATTGCATAGTGGGGTGCTCTTCTCCAATATTCTGTTTGGATACTACAAGAGAAATAAGCAGACACGTCACAGGTTTAGCTTGTAGTATACGAAAGTCATTTTGGTAAACCGGTTCAGTAGTAAGGTGGACAGGATAACAGCATGAAACAAACATATATCTATGTACTATGGTCACTGTATTGTCCATATCATTCTAGTTTATGTTCCCTAATCAAGATAGAGACACAGTTCAACTCATAAGGACGATTAATTTTTTTTTTATCAAAGAAGGGCTTTTCCCTTCCAATTTTCATTACTAAAAACCACCACAATTCACAAGAAGTTCAGCACAACTCCAGCCTAACACGAAGGACTAAAAGCTACCAGATTGAAATCACAACATCCCAAGATGCCAACAAAGGCCAAACATCCGCGCTAGAACCCAACATTACAACCGACGACACAATCCACATCCTAAACTAATTATTGCATCAAAAGAAACCAGGAAACTGAAGGAAGCCCAACAGCAACTAGAAGAACAATAACGCCAGGGTCGCCACAGCAAGAGTTTTCTTCATCCCAGCCTCGCAACATTGATCTTTCACAGAAAGATAAGGACGATTAATTGTCTTACATAATTAGAAAGATAATTTAAAAAGCCACATGCGGCTACGCCCAAAATACACAAGGGCAAAAGAAGAAGGAAGGCAAGGATCTGGCTCGCTGATCTCTACTTTCTTGATGCATTGCTGCAGGCCGCGGGAACTAGTCTCCGCGGCGAGCGGTGATGAGCTCTTTCATGTCATCAAGATGTTGCTTGAGAACATCCACGGATTCCTCCACCAGCCTTCAGCGCTCGTTGCGGAGCATGTCATTCTCGTCCATAAGTTTCTTGACGATGACGCCGGTCCTCTTCAACAAGGCACTGGTCTCCTCCTGCTGGTCTGCACTTCGGACGATCTTCTCCCTCAGCAGGTCACGCTCGGCCCGGAGCCTCTCATTGCCCTCCCTTAGTGCGCCGATAGCCTGTTCAAACGAGGCTTTCATATCGTCCTGCAACCTCGCAAAACAGGAGATCTGATCCATCTGGCCATGGACGATCGCATGCATGCGCTTGTAACAGTCGTCGCCTGCACGCGAGAAATTTTCCCAGGCCACCACAGTGCGGCGGGACATCTCTGCCGCATTCGTGGCGCGGTGGGACATCTCTGCTACTTCCGCGGCACGGCTGGACCAGTTTGCTGCATCGACGGCGCGGCGGGACCTCCGTGCTGCTTCAGCGGCGCGGCGGGACCTCTGTGCTGGACATGTCGGCTGCTCTCGCAGCGAGGCGGGACATCTCTCGTGCTTCCGCTTCCATGCTCGCCTCTCCCTGGTCGCAATCTCTCGACCCAGAACTCACGCTAGCCATGGCAGACGCAAGGGAAGGATGCTGAATGGCTTGTTTGTTTTTGTGGATGAGGAGTTGAGGAGGAATGGGCAGTCATCTTGGCATACTAGTATTTATAACCGAGTACTAATACGCTCCTAAGTGGGAAACCGTTTAGGTTGTGATCGGTGTGAACAGGTTTGCAATTCAATATAGCGCGGAGTAATTTGGAATGTGACGAGATGCAAGCTCAAAATTTATTGACGGTTCAAGTTTCGAAGTGCGGCACTATTCCCGGATGGAGTACTTCTTTTTCTACTCTCTCCTTTCCGGTTTTATAGGGCTTATCTCAAAATTTTAGTTTTTCCATTTAATAAGGCTCAATTTGGTTGTTCCCCAACACATGTTCAGATTCCAAGGTGCATTAAATCATTGCATGCAAGTATTAAGAGAAAATTGACGTAGTAAGTGGCATAGAGCCCACAGCCTTCGTGCGGGCACTCCACCCTCACCGACGAAAGGACGGAGTCCACCGCCGTGTTCCGCACGTCGAAGCCACCGCCGCGCTCGCACTTCTGGCACTGCCGCTGGTTCCCGGGGCGCTCGACGCGGTAGTCCGCGCAGGCCAGGTGCCCTCCCTTGCACTGCAGAAATCAATCGAACATCACATCAATCAAGAAACCTGCACCTTGCTTAATCAGCCGAACGGACGAGGTGTATTCAAACCTCATACACTGGAGGCATCAAGGGGCGGAGGCACAAGGGGCAGTGGAGCACGGTGAGGTCCATCGAGACCTTAGAGAGCTCCATCGTCGGGTCCTGTTCGGTCTGCATGATCTCGCCCTCCTCGTGCACAACCATCTCTCGACTTGGGCCGGGGTATTACAAAGCTTTACCGTCACATATTTTATACTACTTCAAGGTGCGTTAAATCAACACATGCAAGTATCAAAAGGAGAGTCACGGCATGCATGCATGCGTTGTAATTAATGCATCGGTAAACGCAAATTATTGAAATATATCGAGTGCGGTGCTTTGATGTGTCGCGTCAACTCGTACATCAACGAGAAGTTTGATTATCCTCTCCCTCGCCGACTTAACTGCACCTGCCTTTGGCTGTATGACAGGTTGGCCACACACCTGTCGGGCCCACCTGTCATATACGCAAAGGCAGGAGCGTCCCTCCCTCGCCCATGAGCATGGTGGCTGGCAAGACTAGGAGAGGCTTTCGCTACACGCTCTCCCTCCCGCACACGGTGGACATGCAGCAGTTCAATTGGTGTCAGATGGCCAGAAGCGTACTGTAGTACTCCTCCAGTGCAGTAGTACTCCATCATTGTTCGACTTCCCGAAGAGGCGAAGAGCCAAGCGCAGCCCGGTCGCTCGTGTGGCAGTTTCATGTGTAGAGTAGTCTAGGATAGTGTGTACCGTGCCTGTAAGCTTAAAATCGTTGGGGTCGGCTCCATGCTATGTGGCCGCCAGCATCTGGGTCGACGTGTCATGCACCAGATTAGAGCGCGGAATGGAAGGGGGGCATCACCTCGGTCGGAGCGCCAGTAATTCATGACTATAGTGAGTGGTCAAATCACAAGTCTTTCCAGCAGTAACGCGCCATCAAATCGCACAGCCCCACTCGCTCACCCTCCTCGCCTCTCTGTTAAACCGCCTACCCGAAAACTGCCGCGCTACTGCCCGGGAAAAGCCCCGCCCTCAACTTTTAACTACGCAAAAATAGTTCGAGCTTGTTCGTTCTATATAAATACAGTAAGTACTGTATGTTTATTCACCCGTGGGGTTGTTCAATGAATGGAGGGGCGGGGAGCACAAGTGAACAATACTGTAGTACTACTAGTAGTAGTAAGTAGGAGTCGTACAGTAGTCACCTTAAATAGAGAGTTTCTTTTCTTTAATGCCACGTACACAAATTGAAACGCCTGTTGTGGAGAGAAAAAAGATAATCACTCCACTATATATGGACGCAGGGGCCTGAGCGCTTGCTTTACTAGGGTTGCTCTCTTCATTCTCTCATCCTCTACAGATATAAACAAGACAGCGGTAGCGACATTTTCTCTCTGCTCACCGCTGGTCACAGATCCGGCCGGATCCCTTCGGCTGGTGTGTGTAGAGGACTAAAAGGTGCATCGTTCACGCGGTCATCGCCGTCGAGGGAGGAAACCCACAGCTGCCGGAGGGGCCCGATCCTCTGCCCGTGCCGTTCTCTCTGACACAGCGCCGGCTCGGGAGGTCCTCCGACCCTTCTTCCTCCCTGCCGTATTGTCCGCAGATCCGACCTGCCGCCGCCGACATCCCGGCGACCCTCAGGTATAAGTTCTTCAAAAGCGGCCTTGCACTACTGCCCTAGCTCCCCACGTGTCTGCATGTGCATCTTTTTCTACTCCCATCAGCTCTTCCAAAGCCACCTAAATTTTTAGTATTATTAGAGGTAAAGCTACTTCATGCATTCGAGGCTTTGTTCAAACAACGAAGAAAGGGGGAAAGTTGTACATGAATCTAGGACTTGATTCAAAGAGGAAATAATATGGTGAAAGTAGTAGAGACCAGATACCCAACCAGTCTCTTGGCTGAAAAGGGAAATAATGGGAAAACGCAGTACAAACTGGATAAGGAACATATCTATTATTGGTTGAAAAAAGGATAGGAAGTGGCGGCTGGTGGACAAGTCAACAGAGTATGTCCAGGATTAGATTTGCTACCATCACATAGTAAAAGGTCTCCAGGATTAGATTTGCTGCCATCACATAGTAAAAGGTCTCTAGGATTAGATTTGCTGCCCTCACATAGTAAAAGGTCTCAGGATTAGATTTGCTGCCCTCACATAGTAAAAGGTCTCCAGGATTAGATTTGCTGCCCTCACATAGTAAAAGGTCTACAGGATTAGATTTGCTGCCCTCACATAGTAAAAGGTCTCCAGGATTAGATTTGCTGCCCTCACATAGTACAAGGTCTCCAGGATTAGGTTTGCTGCCCTCACATAGCATGAACAAACTCGGCATCACTACTTTATGCCTCCTTGTAGGTACATTGTGCTGATGCGTCCACTGTCGCATGTCCTTATACCAACCTTTTGTTGTTGTTAATGTAAGGGCGCATGTAAAATGAAGCGATCACACTGTTACCTTAGGGACATGTCTAACCAATGTTATTGTTAATCTAATGCCTCTAGTGATAAGATGCAATTAAATTGTGTTACAAATGGCACTCCTGCTGTTTTCCCCAGTATGATAAGTAAGTTGCTCCTTTACGCTGCTGAGTGTCCTGGTGTCCCCATGGTCCCATGCCCTTAAACCAACTCTTTAGCTGTTGTTGATTTACTGTGTCTGGTAAACAAGCAATGCCACCATTAAAGTAATCCCATATTTGAGGAATCTCATTGTTGATCGTAATGCTTCTGGTAACATGAAGCATTGTTGGCATTTTAAAATTTCTACTATCCTTGCGTGATTGCCATGAACATAATTAAGATGCTTCTTTACATTTTGTATATGTTTCATATATTCTTATTGACCAGCAACTGTTTACTTTCTATCTTTTTGTGCAGATAGGGATATCCATTTCACCTTGTTGCTATTGTGACCTTTTGGTGAACTGCACAAAACACTTTTTTTGGAATGAGTGTCTTGTGCAGTTCAACTAAAATGTCACGTGGGCAACATCTCTCAATTTTGGTGGAACTGCACAAAATGGTGATTGGAGTTTCCAAAATCTCCGTCTAGTTCTGCTGGTAATCTCGTGCAACATTTTATTAGCCTTTGCAAGATGAGCCGTCACTGTCACCACAATGGCACTTTATTTTAGTGGAACTGCACAAAAGGATAACAAAATTATAGTTGCACCTTACATGAGCCGGACAGCCGACCTTAATGTTCCTCAATTTTAGTGCAACTACTAAAGAAGAACCTGCCAGCTCACGAGAGCAAGTACTTCTTGCTAGCTGAATGATCCAATCTTTGCTTCATTTTAGGTGAACTGCAGAAAAAGGCGCATGAATTGAATCATGGAAGTCCAGGCAGGCTTCATCCGAGTGGAGCTGCAGGTTGAGTAAAGGAGGCCACTATTAAAGTGAAATCATGCTCTCCTGGTTTGTGCTATGCAAACAGGAATACTCAACTACAGATGTTGTGACGGTCAAGAGCATTCGCCAAGTTCTTCGATTGTATGACATGGCTAGCAAAGATGGATTTAATCCTAATATTCACTTTATCAAAAGGCTCTAATGGGTTGGTTCTAAATCTTGCAAGCTGGGAATCAGTGAGAAGTGTAGGCATCTTTGTTGTACTTATTATTTGAATCTTATTTGTTGGTTATGAATCTTGCAAGCTGGGAATCAATGAGATGTGTAGGCATCTTTGTTGTACTTATTATTTGGATCTTATTTGTTGGTTCTGAATCTTGCAAGCTGGGAATCAATGAGATGTGTAGGCATCTTTGTTGTACTTATTATTTGGATCTTATTTGTTGGTTCTGAATCTTGCAAGATGGGAAACACGACATGATGATGCAGAGGACAACAACCATAACAAATAGTTCAAACTTGGTAGTATTATCTTTGTGAAAGTGCGACAAATGTGTTGATCGTGTGCGTCCTGAGAATAATAATTCTAATCGTTGTGCATGTTGCTCCTGTGGCACTGATAGAACGAGCGAATGCATTGCTTGTTTTAAGTATAAATTTCTATTAGAGCTAATTAAATTTAAGTAAAGTGACCACTAACTCCTGTTATTACAGTACCAATACAGACCCGCTCATGAACCGACGTGTGGCTTAGGGTGCATCTTCTGCCGGGCGTGTAGCGGACGAGGGAGGGGTAGTAACTGTTGTCGTCTGTACACACTCAGCGTACTGTTGAATCCAGTTCCCCAGGAGCTGAAAAACGAACTGCTGCCGCCGCCTACACACTCGTTCACTCGAAGAGACTCCAATGGTGATCCGAGGGGTGAGCCTGCTGGATATGGACTTCAGGAAGGAGTTCCCCTTTGAGTTCGCCATTCAGTCCTATGGTTGCACCAAGTTGAATGTGATGTACACCAACGATACGGACTCGGTGAAGCTCTGCCTCGCCTCAGTCCTATGGCTGCACCAGGTTCTGGAGCATTCACCCGTTTCATCGGCAGCGCCGACTGCACCTTCGCTACAGTGGAGAGAAGGAAGAACACAACGATTCGGCCATCTGGTGCAACAAGCTTGTCGACATCCAGAAGCAGTACAAGATCATCAGCAACGGGCAGGAGAAGGACTCTGTGGTTGACCTCGCTGAGAACATCATCGACCCCTGATACGCCAACATGAAAGAAGATGACTTGAACACGTGGGAGGTACCTCTGAATCTAGCCTACATAACTTATGCGGCCAAGGACGCATACGCATGCTACGACATGTATAGGCAGATCTTGGACATGAGGGCGTGCCTACTTCCCGTAACCGACGAGTACACGGACAGCCGCAGCGTCATGATCAAGCGTGCTAGGAAGGTCTAGATGTTGTACTTTATCTGTTTATAAGCACCTTTATCATCTGAGTGTTTCATGCATTATCCTATGTGTCGTAATTATCTGTTTTGTCCGAAATATTTCTTTTAAGAACCCATTAACCTGATTGCTTTTTTAGTGGCTATTTGTTTATGTATGTAAGCTAGTCCACTTGTCCGTAAAAAAAACTAGTTCACTCGGCTGCCGTGCTTTGAATCTCCTTCCTCCCAACATATTCCCCTCCTCAGGTGGACCCAGCAGGTCTCTGAATTTTCTCACACTTTCTTTTTCGATGTAAACTAAGTTTTCTCCCAGTACTTTTCCTAGAACCAACTCAACTGTCCCACATCTAGCCTAAAAAATAATAATACCCCACATACTATTAACTGATCAAATTAAGATGATATTTTATTTCGTAAGTTGAAAGTTCTTACAAAATAATAATAATAATTGTTTATATATAACTTGGCAAGTTAACTCCTAGTGATTGCGTACATAAGCTTGCAAAGATCTTACTGACGTGCAATCATGTGTTTACGTTTTTATAACATTTCTCCGTCTAGCCCAACATGATATTTTCACCCAACCCAGCAAGTCCACGGATTTCGAGAAAAATGCAAATGGGATTTAAACGGGCTGCATAGATGCTACATCATTGTTTCACCCAGCCAACCAAATGGACTAAAAAAACGTTCCCCCGCTGACAGGTCGGACCCACCAGCTATATCTTCGCACGCAAGGAAGTGCCTCCTTATTACGTGCAAAAAAACGATGTCCATCCAACGGCCGTAGTGCTTCTTCAACCTCTGGTCTTCTTGCTCCATCCGCCCAAAGAAGCACTGGTCGTGCTGCATGCTCCTGCCTCCCATGGCCGGCTGTGCTGCCGCGGAGGCCTCATCGCCCCCTACTATTCCCACCGCTGGCCAGGCCCTGCGGCGACGGCAGCCTCACACCGCAGCCGAACCAGTGAACCCTCGTATTCCTCTCCGCGCGGGCTTCCACTGCCGCGTCGTCCCCTTCCTAGGCCTCGCCGTCGTCCACCGCCGTGGTGCTCTCTGCGCGGCGTGGTCAACATGGTCAAGGAACGACTTCCATCGGAAGAGTACTGTACGTGGAGAGGCTGACAGCTGGGTCCACGGCCACACCCCAGTTTTTTTTTGTGATTTGCCAAGCAAGTTGCTTTGTCAGGCCTGTTGGGCTGCAAATCTTTCAAGACGAGGAGAGCTTTCATTCGGCTAGCCGAGAAATGGCCCATCAGTAATGAGAAATGGGTTGTACAGTTTTAAAACACATCAAACCTGCAATTAGTTTCAAATATCTTTTTTTCATTTCAATATTTTAAATTACATTATTTTTTATGCGTGGAGAATTTGTTGGATTTTATATTGATATACATTTATTTTTTAAATTAGTTTGAATGTGAGTCGAAATTTCGGGATCAAAAACAGTTCGGACCGCACCGAAATATGCAAAATTTCGTATAATTTTTTAACCGTGGCCACAATTTGGGCTGTAATGCTAACAAAAAGAATATGGGCTCCAAAAAAACCTTAAGAATTAGTAAATGGGCTGAAAATTATTAGAAATAATGGCAGATGGGCTGTATGCTGTTTTCCACAGATTTGAGGCTTTCCTAAAAAAAGGTTGACGCACAAACAGTGACTGTTGGATGTCCATCCAACGGCCGTCGTGCTTCTTCAATCTCTGCTCTTCCTGCTCCAGCCGCTCAAACAAGCGCCGGCGGAACTGCCTGCTCCCTCCCCCCCCCCCCGCGGTCGGCTGTGCTGCTGCGCAGGCCTCACTGCCCCACCGTACTCCCATCGCTGGCCTAGCCATCCCTCTACTCACCCACACCTGCTGTTATTCTCCGGCGACGGCAGACGAACCAGTAAACCCTCGTACAGTTGTACTCCCCTCCGCGTGGGAAACAAAAACAACGGCCGAGTCTTCCCTGCCTCCGTGTCGTTCCCTTCCTAGGCCTCGCCGTCGTCCACCGCCCTGGTGCTCTTAGCGTGGCGTGGTCAGCGTGGTCAACGACCGACATGCATCTGAAGTGGACTGTACGTGGAGAGGCTGACAGCTGGGTCCACAGCCGCACACAAGGAAATGCCTCCTTATTACGCGCAAAATAATGATTTCCTCCACCTGACATCCGGGACCCACCGAAACGGCCTCTGTATTTCGTGAAAAAAATGTTACCGCCGCTGACAGCTCGGACCCACCAGCTATATCTTCGCACGCAAGGAAGTGCCTCCTTATTACGCACAAAAAAATGAATACTCCCCCTGCTAGCTGGGACCCAGTATAGTGGGCCTACTAAGTTAATGGGGACGAAGGGCTTTGTCAACTTAGTCAATATGCACGATTCTAGCTCGACTGACCGTACAATGTCCATCCAATGGCCGTAGTGCTTCTTCAACCTCTGGTCTTCTTGCTCCAGCCGCCCAAAGCAGCGCCGGTCGTGCCGCCTGCTCCTGCCTCCCGTGGCCGGCTGTGCTGCCACGGAGGCCTCACCGCCCCCATACTACTCCCACCGCTGGCCAGGCCATCCCTCCACTCCACTCATCCACACCCCCTGTTATTCTGCGGCGACGGCAGCGCAGCCGAAACAGTGAACCTTCGTACTCCTCTCCACATGGGCATCCACTGGCGCGTCTTCCCCGGCTCCGCGTTGTCCCCTTCCTAGGCCTCGCCGTCGTCCACCGCCGTGGTGCTGTCGGCGCGGCGTGGTTAATGTGGTCAACGACCGAATTCCATCGGAAGAATACTGTACGTGGAGAGGCTGACAGCTGGGTCAACGGCAGCCGCAAGGAAGTGCCTCCTTATTATGCGGAAAATAATTATTCCTCCACCTGACAACAGGGACCCACCTGACGCCCACCAGTATACCGCGAAAAAATCGTTTGCCCCTGACTGCTGGGGCCTACCCGACGGGCCACCGTATTTCGCGAAAAAACGTTCCCCCTGCTGTCAGCTCGTGCCCACCGGAAGTGCCTCCTTATTACGCACAAAAAAAATGAATACCCCCTGCTAGCTGGGACCCACCTTGGTGGGAGGCTGACTTGTGGGCCTACTAAGTTGACGGGGATGGAGGGCTTTGTCAACTTAGTCAATATGCACGATTCAAGCTCCAGTGAACGTACGATGTCCATCCAACGGCCGGAGTGATTCTTCAACCTCTGGTCTTCTTGCTCCAGCCGCCCAAAGCAGTGCCGGTCGTGCCGCCTGCTCCTGCCTCCCGTGGCCGGCTGTGCTGCCGCGGAGGCCTCACCGCCCCTACTATTCCCACCGCTGGTCAGGCCCTGCGGCGACGGCAGCCTCACACCACAATCGAACGAGTGAACCCTCATACTCCTCTCCACGTGGGCATCCACTGCCGCGTCTTCACCGGCTCCGCGTCGTCCCCTTCCTAGGCCTCGCCGTCGTCCACCACCCTGGTGCTCTCGGCACGGCGTGGTCAACGTGGTCAAGGAACGACTTCCATCGGACGTGGACTGTATGTGGAGAGGCTGACAGCTGGGTCCACGGCGGCAGCAAGGAAGTGCCTCCTTATTACACAGAAAATAATGATTCCTCCACCTGACAGCAAGGACCCACCGGACGGGCCACCGTATTTTGCGGAAAAAACGTTTCCCCCTGACTACTGGGACCCACCAGCTACACCTTCGCACGCAAGGAAGTGCCTGACAGTCAGGACCCACCTGGTCGAAGCGTACATAGCGTTGTCATTCTGGTCGCGAACGTGTACGTACATATATACTGGTGGATGTAGAGGCGCGCACGTGTCGTAGTAGAGGCGGCCAGGGTGCAAGAAAGAAAAAACGGCCACGTATGTACATACGGGTGGGGTCTCAAACGCCTACTCGCGCATACGTACGGCGAGGGCTTGTGTACATGGCTGGGTCAGAACGGAGAAACAGCGTCGTCGTCGTGTTCATGGGTCGGAACGGAATGCATGGTCGTGTTCATCGGGAGGGCTTGGACGGAATTGGCGATGGAAACGAAGCCTGGCGTACCGCATAATGGAGGAAACGGACCTCCTACGGTCGAAACGGGGGTCCTGTTGATCAGGAGGGGTGTGGCGTACCGCAAAACGGAGGAAACGGACCTCCTACGGTCGAAACGGGGGTCCTGCTGATCGGCAGGGGTGTGGCGTACCGCAAAACGGAGGAAACAGACCTCCTACGGTCGAAACGGGGGTCCTGTTGATCTGGAGGGGTGTGGCATACCGCAAAATGGAGGAAACGGACTTGTGTTGGAGTGCTACGATCGAAACGAGGGTCCTGTTCATCGGGAGGGGTGTGGCGTACCGCAAAACGGGACGCCATGGGATACTGTTCATCTCCACGGTCGACCCCCTCCAGCCTCCACGAGCTACTATTCATCCACCGTCGACCTCCTCCAGCCTCCACGGGCTCCTGTTCATCCAGCCTCCATCGCGCGCTACCCCACCGGCTACTATTCAACCACCCCTCCACCGTCTACTGTTCATCCAGCCCTCCACACCACGGGGTCCTGTTCAACCACCCCTCCACGGGCACCCCACCACCATCTACTGTTCATCCTGCCCTCCACGGGGTGATCCTGTTCATCCAGCCCTCCACGGGGTCCTGTTCATCCAGCCCCAACCGGCTCGATCGATCGGGGTCTTGTTCATCCAG
>NC_041392.1:313894155-313899340 GCF_002162155.2 Triticum dicoccoides | reverse complement strand
ACCGATCGGCTTCAGTTAGCAGCAGTAGCCAAGGAATGGCTTGATCGAGTTCAGTTAACAGCCATCGATCGATCGCTCGGGTTCAGTAACACGTAGCCTGCAGTGCAATCGCTCGGGTTCAGTTAGAGCCCAACGCCTCGCTCGGGTTCAGTTAGAGCCAACGCCTCGCACACACGCGTGTACGTGTATGAGAGAAACGCGCATCGCTCGGCCCCCGACCTCCCATCGTAACCGGGAACTCCCCGAAATTTTCCTCCCCCTTGCTTCTACCATGGTTTTTCCCGTAATGGACGGCCCAAAGAATGTCATGCAGCTGCGTCTCCAGCCCGCCCAGGACGAAAAGCCCATTTTCTGTCATGATTTTTTGTCATAGAAGTAGGAGCCCACCACATCTATGATGATACCGGGTTTTGTCACAATTATCGTAATAGAAGTGTCATATGTATGACAGAAAAAAATTCGTTCGGCCCAAAATGTCACGGATGTGTCTTTTTTTTGTAGTGTATATACATGATCATACCTAGATATTCTCATAACTATGCTCAATTCTGTCAATTCCTCAACAGTAATTTTTTTCACCCATCGTAAATACTTATGCTCTTGGGAGAAGCCATTAGTGAAACCTATGGCCCCCGGGTCTATCTTCCATCATATTAATCTTCCAATACTTAGTTATTTCCTTTGCCATTTATTTTAGTTTGCATCTTTTATTTCTCTTTATCATAAAAATACCAAAAATATTATCCTATCATATCTATCAGATCTCACTCTCGTAAGTGACCGTGTAGGGATTGACAACCCCTTATCATGTTGGTTGCAAGGATTTATTTGTTTGTGTAGGTGCGAGGGACTCATGCGCGGCCTCCTACTAGATTGATACCTTGGTTCCCAAAAATTGATGGAAATACTTACGCTACTTTGCTGCATCACCCTTTCCTCTTCAAGGGAAAACCAACGCAGTGCTCAAGAGGTAGCAAGAAGGATTTCTGGCGCCGTTGCCGGGGAGGTTCGCGCAAGACAATTCAAGATTTGACTCCCAACAACGAGTCACTTGTGGCGCCGTTGCAAGTCAAGACATGCCAAGTACCCATCACAAACCCTTATCTCCCGCATTATATTATTTTCCATTTGCCTCTCGTTTTCCTCTCCACCACTTCACCCTTGCCATTTTATTCGCCCTCTCTCTCCACCCTCCCTATCTTTCTCTATTTGCCTCTTTTTGCCCCTTGCACTTCCTGCCGTTATGTATGAAATCGGGGAAATTATTTGTCGATATGGACAATAATAATATGATGAAAAATTCTGATGCTCCTGCTGAAGAACCCCCTATCTTACATACAAAAAAAATTCCGTATTGGTAGTGGTAATATTATTGGAAAAGGAGTTATCCAAGATTTCTTTACTTGTGCCGGTGCTTTGCCTTCTATGGGTAGTTCTATCCTTCATAGAACTAGTAGTCTTGCGGACACTATCGCCTTGCTTGTAGTTGAACTTGAGAGACAATTTATGCACAAGCATCCTTGCATACAAAGGATTTTCTTAGAATTTTCTAATATTGAGCATTCTTCTATTAAACGTGCCACTACTATCTTTTTGGCTCATGAGTTTAGATTTATAATAAAAGAGGCCAAAGAAATCTTTGCGCATTATAGGGTGGACGCTTGCCATCCTCCCATAGAGGCTATCCTTTTTGATCAAGAAGAAATAATGCATTTTCAATCTCTAGACTATGTTGCTTTCAATGAAAATCTTAGAAAAAGGGTTCCTACCAATGTTCTAGTTGATAGAATTTCTGAACTTAATGGTGATTTGGCTATTCGAAATAATGAACTAGGATATTCTCCTGAGTATAGGCTCACAAAGTTCTGTCAAAATAATGCTTACAATGATGAATTGGTTGTGCAATACGAATGCCCAAAAAAGGAACCATTTGCTACTAATGATTTTTTCGATCTTGTGCCTAGAAGTTTGATTATTGATAAAAGGAAAGAAACTTCTAAAGTTGATAGATGTCTCATTAAAGAACTACCAACTAAAGATACCTAGATCTATCCTTGCTTTTATGCCTAGCTAGGGGCGTTAAACGATAGCGCTTGTTGGGAGGCAACCCAATTTTATTTTTATTCCTTGATTTTTGCTCCTGTTTAGTAATAAATAATTTATCTAGAATCTGTTTTGGTTGTTAGTGTTTGTGCCAAGTAGAACCGTTGGGAAGACTTGGGGAAAGTCTTTTTAATCTTGCTTTAAAAAACAGAAACTTTAGCGCTCACGAGAATTGCTACCATTTTTATTTGGAAAGTGATCTTTAGTTAATTATTTTTGCAGATGATTAATAGATAAATTCCTCACGTCCAGAAATTTATTTTAGAATTTTTGGGGTTCCAGATCTTGCGTTAGCTACATATGACTACAGACTGTTCTGTTTTTGACAGATTCTGTTTTTCGTGTGTTGTTTGCTTATTTTGATGAATCTATGGCTAGTAAAATAGTTTATAAACCATAGAGAAGTTGGAATACAGTAGGTTTACCACGAATATAAATAAAGAATGGGTTCATTGCAGTACCTTGAAGTGGTGTTTTGTTTTCTTTCGCTAACGGAGCTCACGAGATTTTCTACTTTAAGTTTTGTGTTGTGAAGTTTTCAAGTTTTGGGTTAAAGATTTGATGGATTATGGAACAAGGAGTGGAAAGAGTCTAAGCTTGGGGATGCCCATGGCACCCCAATATAATCTCAGGACACCTAATAGCCAAAGCTTGGGGATGCCCCGGAAGGCATCCCCTCTTTCGTCTACTTCCATCGGTAACTTTACTTGGAGCTATATTTTTATTTACAACATGATATGTGTTTTGCTTGGAGCATCTTGTATTATTTTAGTCTTTATTTGTTAGTTTTCCAAATAATCCTTGCTGTAGACACCTTTTGAGAGAGACAAACATAATTCGGATATTTTTAGAATACTCTATGTGCTTCACTTATATCTTTTGAGTTATATAGTTTTTGCTCTAGTGCTTCACTTATATCTTTTAGAGCACGTCGGTGGATTTGTTTTATAGAAACTATTGTTCTCTCATGATTCACTTAGATTATTTTGATAGTCCTACAAACTTAGATTATTTTGAGAGTCCTACAAAACAGCATGGTAATTTGCTTTAATTATGTTAGGCATTCAAGATTAATAAAAAATTTCTTATGAGTGTGTTGAATACTATGAGAAGTTTGATACTTGATAATTGTTTTGAGATATGGAGATGGTGATATTAGAGTCATGCTAGTCGAGTAGTTGTGAATTTCAGAAATACTTGTGTTAAAATTTGTTATTCCCGTAGCATGCACGTATGGTGAATCGTTATGTGATGAAGCCTGAGCATGATTTATTTATTGATTGTCTTCCTTATGAGTGGCGGTCGGGGACGAGAGATGGTCTTTTCCTACCAATCTATCCCCCTAGGGGCATGCGCGTAATACTTTGCTTTGATAACTTGTAGATTTTTGCAATAAGTATATGAGTTCTTTATGACCAAGGTTGAGTCCATGGATCATACGCACTTTTCTTCCTTCAACCATTGCTAGCCTCTCTAGTACCGCGCACCTTTCACCGGTATCATACACCCACCATATACCTTCCTCAAAACAGCCACAATACTTACCTATCATGGCATTTCCATAGCCATTCCGAGATATATTGCCATGCAACTTTACACCGTTCCATTTACTGTGACACGCTCCATTATTGTAATATTGCTTTGCATGATCATGTAGTTGACGTTGTATTTGTGGAAAAGTCACCGTTCATAATTCTTTCATACATGTCACTCTTGATTCATTGCATATCCCGGTATAACGCCGGAGGCATTCACATAGAGTCATATTTTGTTCTAAGTATTGAGTTGTAATTGTTGAGTTGTAAGTAAATAAAAGTGTGATGATCATCATTTTTAGAGCATTGTCCCAAATAAGGAAAGGATGATGGAGACTATGATTCCCCCACAAGTCGGGATGAGAATCCGGACAAAAAATAAAATAAAAAAAGAGGCCAAAGAAGCCCAAATAAAAAAAAGAGGCCATAAAAAAAGAAAAGGCCCAAATAAAAAAATATGAGATAAAAAGAGAGAAGGGACAATGCTACTATCCTTTTACCACACTTGTGCTTCAAAGTAGCACCATGATCTTCATAATAGAGAGTCTCCTATGTTATCACTTTCATATACTAGTGGGAATTTTTCATTATAGAACTTGGCTTGTATATTCCAATGATGGGCTTCCTCAAAATGCCCTATGTCTTCGTGAGCAAGCGAGTTGGATGCACACCCACTTAATTCCTTTTGTTGAGCTTTCATATACTTATAGCTCTAGTGCATCCGTTGCATGGCAATCCCTACTCACTCACATTGATATCTATTGATGGGCATCTCCATAGCCCGTTGATACGCCTAGTTGATGTGAGATTATCTTCCCCATTTTTTGTCTCCTCCACAACCACCATTATATTCCACCTAAAATGCTATGTCCATGGATCACGCTCATGTATTGCGTGAAGATTGAAAAAGTTTGAGAACACCAAAAGTATGAAACAATTGCTTGGCTTGTCATCGGGGTTGTGCATGATTTAAATACTTTGTGTGGTGAAGATAGAGCATAGCCAGACTATATGATTTTGTAGGGATATCGTTCTTTAGCCATGTTATTTTGAATAGACATAATTGCTTAGTTAGTATGCTTGAAGTATTATTATTTCTATGTCAATATTGAACTTTTGTCTTGAATCTTTCGGATCTGAATATTCATACCACAATTAAGAAGAATTACATTGAAATTATGCCAAGTAGCATTCCACATCAAAAATTCCGTTTTTATCATTTACCTACTCGAGGACGAGCAAAAATTAAGCTTGGGGATGCTTGATACGTCTCCAACGTATCTATAATTTTTGATTGTTCCATGCTATATTATATTATGTTTTGGACATTATTGGGCTTTATTATAAACTTCTATATTATTTTTGGGACTAACCTATTAACCGGAGGCCCAGCCCAGAATTGCAGTTTTTTTACTATTTTAGGGTTTCGCAGAAAAAGAATATCAAACGGAGTCCAAACGGAATGAAACCTTCGGGAACGTGATTTTCGAAATGAACATGATCCAGAGGACTTGGACCCTACGTCAACCAATCAACGAGGAAGGCAA